>NC_035435.2:118193463-118493463 GCF_002127325.2 Helianthus annuus
GATCAGGATAGTATTAAAAAGCTCTTAGTGGATCAAAATAGTGGTTAAAGTAACCAATCAAGCTGAGATGGAACCAGGCTGCAAGTCAAGAGGCATGGGTTCCAAAATCTCATCATTGAAGTGTTTTGCAATCATAAAAAAATTACTGCTTTTACTCCCTTTTGTACATATTGCACAAAATTGCTGGTTTGACCCAGCAGCTTGCCAAAATCCAGTCGTTTCACTTGTGTCACACCCCGACCATGTAGAACATACCAAACGTGGCGGAAATGTCGGGGAGTGTTGTAACAGAATTAATTGTTTCAAATCCATGGCAATTGAAGTTCCGTTTTATTGATCAAACATGAAAGTTTACATTGTTCAAACAAGAACCAAATAGTACATAACATAAATTAACTAGTTCTTGTCTCGTTTTTAGTCACTAAGGCACAGGTCCGCCTAAGTATATCTTGATAAGTCCTATGCATCATCTCCTGAAAACACATGTGAAAGTAAGTACGTCAGCATAAAAATGCCTGTGAGATACATTGGTTTTATGAAAACGGAATTCATGACTTATGTTTGAGAAAATGTTTAGTCATGAACTTTGTAATTTGCTTTGTCTTGTAAATCATTTGAAAAATGATAAAATCAGACGATATGTATAAATAAGAAGACACTGTATGGTTAAACGGATAACCATGTAAAATGTGTTTGTATAAGATAAGTTGTTTGTAAAACAATGTCTCGAGAAAGTGTGTTATGTGTATAAAATGTCATATGTCTCAAATTGAAATGATTCAAATAACGTTACGATATGTAATACCATACAAGCATTTATATATAGGAAGTACCAGCGGCGTATCCACCATGTCTGTATCATATTACATACGCCACGTTACTCCAACCATTTACCCAAACCATCCACCATGTAAATTGTTCATGTATAAACCAAATGTCAAGTGTTATTGTGTAAACCATGTCGAAATGTCCATGTTCAATGTAAACCACCAAGTATGTGTATCAATGTCAAAATGTTTATGTTCAATGTAGATAATGTAATGTGTACCCAAAATATATCTTGTATGGTAAGCGAGATGTATCAACTCAACCATATGTGAAATGCACAAAACAAGGTGTTGAAGTAAAACATGGTTTAAATCAACGTTATGTTTCGTGGAACAATGCATGCTCTACTAATATAAACATTTGTACGGTATTGTGAAAAATGCATACATCCAAGCCTTGAGACTGTGGCGATAAACCCTTAAAAAAATTAAAGGTTTATCTTAGTTATGTATATCGAATTCGGTCATTCCTTCCAATCCAAACAAACCTAGGATTTTAGGAACGGGAGTTGTCAATTCCTATGGTACCACTACCTACTAACGAACGACGTAGCTAATGTTAATGAATGTATTGTTCCATGTTAAACAAACCAAATGTCATAACAAAATGAAGGCATGTGATGTAAAGAATTGTACTAAGTATGCACACAATGGGCATAAATAGCATGAAATGTAATGTGAAACAATGTACTAAGTACGCACACAATGGGCATACATAGCATGAAGTGTAATGTAAAACAATGTACTAAGTACGCACACAATGGGCATACATAGCATGAGATGTAATGTAAAACAATGTACTAAGTACGCACACAATGGGCATACATAGCATGAGATGTAAAGCAATGTACTAAGTACGCACACAATGGGCATACATAGCATGAAATGTAATGAAATCATGTACTATAATGTACTAACGAACATAGCCGGTATATGATGTGAAAACATGGAAAGCATGAAAGTAACAAGTAGGCACATGCGTTTCACCCCAAAACAGTTTGGAAAACAATAAAAGATGGGGTTCTATGTACTCACCTGAGATTGCTTTGAATTCCTTGTGTAATAATCACACAATGCTAGAGATCACGGGATATCAAACGGCACCTAATAGGTAGCTATATTAATATACCGGACCAAAATCGGAAGGATCGGATAGTATGCGGGTTCGTAAACCAAACGAGTATGGAAACTCGTGTAATATGGTTTAACAAAGCCTACATACTAAAATGAAACCTAACCTAAGTGCTTACGGCCCATCACGACCCGTTTAGGTAGCTTATGCTACCTTAACGCGTCGTTCGCGTAGAACGCGTTTGGAACGCCTAACATCGTGACCACAAGGTATAACCTTGGAAGGTTATAGATCTGGTCACCTAATGTGTTTGGTCAGATCCTAATGATCGACCAAATGGGTCGGGTTCAAAAGTATAAGCGATGGTTTAGATCGCTTACCTTACGACCCTATATACGCACTAAACTAAAAGTGACGAGCTAAGCATGTTAGGACATGCTTAACTAAGTTTAGAAAACAGGTTTGGCATCAAAACAAAAGGGTTTGATGCCCATGAGTAGTTTGTTTACAAAATACACAAGAATGCGTATTTTGGCCGAAACTACGACTCGTCACTGAGCCTAGATAACGTGGTAATCAGTAGGTATAGCCACTACGGACTATAACCATCGTGATCACGCTCACGTTATGAAGTTCTAATGAACTTCATGTTGACCATAGGCTGGTCAATGCAGAAAGTCAACAAAACGTTGACTTTCAGACTCGAAAAGCGAATAAAAGAACGAAAGAATACTTACGGAGGGTCCCCGAATGCTAATCTAGATCAAAGAGCTCAGGTATGAAGCAATGGCATCAACTTAGAGCATTTTGATCAGATTTTTGTGGGTTTTACATCAAAGGGGGGGGGGGGGGTATTTATAGGAAAGGTAGAGCTGTCAGGATCATTTCTTGAATATCGTGCCACGATCTTAAGCGTACACTTGTCAAAATGTTGTGGTGCCTTATCTTGACCCTTAGCTCCTGAGATTGTGAAAGGGCATTGCCCTTTGATGTGTTTGAAAGGCCAAGTTTGCAAGAAAGACAAAATTTTTGTTACTGAAGGTGCCATGCGGCCCGCATCAGGATATGCACAAACTCAGGCGGGCCGCCTGGGCCTGTCTGATCTGCACATACTTTCAGAAATGGCAGTTTTGGTCCCTGTTGCGTATTTAAGCCATTTCCGACACTTCTAAGGCCCGTAAAGCCAACTTTAAGGCCCTAAAATGATGCCTAAACATTTTGGACATGAAACATGCTCAAAAATATGTCGGATGTTGGTTCGTTTGGCCGTACGAATGCGATGTTCGGTTAATTACGACGGAATGCGCATAAGCGCGAAAAACGATCCAAAATGTGTGACGAATGGATTTTTCTCATGCCAAACACTAAGGCATAATATAAGGATGCTTACATAAATTTTTGGACGTCCGGATGTATTCAGAACGTAAGTTATGCGCGAAAGTGCAAACTTATGCACTTTTTGACACTTTTAGTCCCTGAATGATCCAAAAGTTTGTTTTAGCATACCAAACCCCTCAAAGCCTATTTCTAAGCTATGTAAAGGATATTTATGGTATGTTTAACTTATGGACATGTTCCGGAATGTTTGTTACAGTTCAAATTGGCATACTTTCGCAGTTTGTCAAGTTTAGTCCCTGTAAGCGAATTCACTTGTTTTTGCCATACCAAAGCCTTCAAAACTTATTTCTAAGTTATGTAAAGGTTATTTAAGGTATGTTGAGTATATGTTGATGTTCCGGAGTATTTGTCGCATTAAACTGAGTACGTTTACGCACCAGTTTGCGTATAATTCCCCAGAAAGCAATGTAGAGCTTGAAATCGAACAAGAGTTGATATGTGCAAACGATACACATATTTATACAAGTCCAAAGTATGAAAGACAATATTTCATTGGTTTGGCGTTTGTTTGATGGTTGAGTGACACAGGTGTCACAGTCTCCCCTACTTTAGGAAATTTCGTCCCGAAATTTAGTTTTAGAGGAAACTTGTGAAGACAGCTGTGACGGTTTCGCTTTCAGACAAATCCATTGAACCCTTAGGTAAAACTCTGGTCCATGTTAGGATCCTTAGCGAAAATTTCAACCCACAAGGTGAAGTCCTTGTAGTAACAAAACATGGAGTTTCGAACTACGTGCAGGAGAACGTTTCCCGTGAAGAGTTATCATAGGAAACTTGTGTGTGCTTGAAATCAGAATTGGGGAGTGTAAGGATAAATGACATTGGTCAAAATCTAAGACTTCTCCCGTATCATTACTCTTGTCACTGTAGGTCTTAACACATGACAAGACTTCCTGTGGTTTCTGTGCACTGAATTCCATAATTATGTAGGCCTCCATAATTACGTACTTCCTTGCACAGTCCGCACAGTTCATTTCATAATGCGTATGGGAAAAAAATCAAACGAATAATCTCTTCAGCTAAACTACCCAAGAGAAATATTTAACTACATCAACGTAGGATGTCTTTTACTAGATTGTCGAACCAATCTATTTAACTTAGATCGACGTAGGATCTCTTTAACTAGACCACCCGAGGGCCTTTTTAACTATATCAACGCATGATATATTCAACTAGATTGTCGAACCAATCTCTTTAACTTAGATCAACGAATGATCTATTTAACTAAACTACCCACGGGGAATATTTAACGAAACTACCCACGGGGAATATTTAACTACATCGATGTAGGATGTCTTTAACTAGATTGTCGAACCAATCTCTTCAACTATATCAACACATATTGTCCTTAAACTTTGGAATAGTACTTTATAATCCAAGGGACTTAACTACAACGTAGAAGTCCATTAAGGATTTAAGATAGTACCTTTTTGAATATCCTACTACGAATCCCTCATATGAAGGTATGAAAGATTCTACGAGGATTGGATAGCGAATATCCAGAGTATACAAAAACACAAAATGCATAAATGGAAAGACAAGATGCATAAACACATAGTCACATAACCACAAAATTGTTTATCTAGATCTTAAATTTGTTAATTTGTTTTGTTGATTACATACATGCATTTAAAGCACACTAGGAATCCATTTCATGGATTTCATTCGGTACTTTAAACATTAGCAAGAATCTAACTATGAAGATAGAAAGATCTCCTATAAATTCGATTTCGTTTTCAAGAAAATGCAATTTTTGAATTAAGGTACAATAATTTTTGAATATACGGAAATACCCTTAGGTACCCTATTAAGAATTTATAGTGGTACTTTGGGTATTCGTGGAAAACACAAGAGATAATAAAATGGAAGAAATTACGGGGTAGTCTGTTCTTCAAGGAATACGGTTCCTTGATTGTCGGTATTGTAGAGGATACGTTGTTTATACATGACATCACATTTGTACATTGCAATGTAAAATAAAAAAGATTTATTTATAAACAACAACAACTGTTTCATGGGCCTTGACTACAAAAGAAAATAATACATAAGGCTTGATTATCTCTAAACAACATTGTCTTCTAGTTGGTCCGATGCTCATCCTTGCGCTGGATTCGCATTAGCAATCTTTGGGCAATTTCTCCGGAAATGGCCCATTTCGTCACAGTTGAAGCAAGGACCTAGTGGAAGACGAGCTTGAGCAGGATTTACTTGAGGTTGGTTTGGACCACCTTGGTTTGGGGTAAATCGACAAGCACCTGTCAGGTGACCGAGTCGCCCACATGATGCACATAAACGACACTGTAGGTGAGCTAAGTGGTGTGCATTACATTTGTCGCATATCGGTGCAGTACCGACATAAGGTTTCTTTGCAGGAGGTTGAGTTGGTTGGTTGCGGGTGTTTTGGTTGGATTGAGCAGCAATCGCACAATTCTGCGAAGCCTTACGCTTCTTAGACTTCTCAGGGGATCCAGTCTGTTCATCCATGGTCTTTGATTCCTCGATTGGCTTCTTGTCACCCTTTCGAAAAAGTTTATGCTTTCTGATCTGCGATTCAGTCAAGGTTGCAGATAGCTCAATGGCCTGCCTAACCGTAGTGGGGTTACTACCAGTAACAATGTCTTGAACTGAGTCAGGGAGACCATCAATGTATTTCTCGATCGCCTTATCCAAAGGCGTAACCATGGTAGGACACAACAGGCTCAGCTCCTCATATCGATCAGTGTAGGCTCGATGTTCACCGCTGTCTTGCTTAAGATCGTCGAATTCCCTTTCCAAAGCCCTAAGTTCATGACGAGGACAGAACTCCTTCATCATCAGAGCTCGAAGCTCTTCCCATGTTTGAGCCAGTGCCACATCGGCACCCCTATCTCTCATAACACCATTCCACCATGTCAAAGCTCGTTTCTCAAAGACGCTAGATGCGAATTCTACCTTTCGCTCGTTTGGACATTGGACATGTCTGAAGGTGTTCTCTAAACTCTCGAACCATTGCAGAAGTGCAGTCGCCCCTTGAGACCCAGAAAACTTTGATGGCTTAGCCGAGTTGAACGACTTGAAATTGCAGGGGGCATTATGGTTGTTGTTGGCTTGGTTCCATTGAGCAAAGAGGTTTGGGAATTGAGCAGCCATTTGCTGCGCAATGATCTCTGCCAGTTCTGCAGTCGCTATCTGGTTTTCGCGTCGAGGAGGCATTCTAAAAGAGAAACAAGAAGGAAAACAAATGAAATGGCATTGGGTAAGAATAGGATGTTACAATTACCGGCCATAATCATGGTTGATGGTCACTTGTTAGAATCCACGAAGCAAACAAACAACACCAAGGCTGAATCAAAGCAAATAGATCCTCATAGTGTATCGCGAAGACATGCTCGCCTATAAGTGGACACTCACCGCAAGAGTTCCCAGGTAAGAGTGACTGGTCCGATTATGTGGATTTGTACGAACACTCTAACCTTAGACAGAAATCCAGGGTACAGGCATTCACTCTTCCAGTTTGCACGTGTTCACACTATTTAGGACCCAAAACTTTGACGAGAGTTTTGAAAATTCAAAGGAGTTCAAAACCTTATAACAGAGGGTTCAAAACCTAGTAATCAATCATCCTAGAACAGATGATTAGTTTTCAAAGCGGTCATGAACTTTGTAATTTGCTTTGTCTTGTAAATCATTTGAAAAATGATAAAATCAGATGATATGTATAAATAAGAAGACACTGTATGGTTAAACGGATAACCATGTAAAATGTGTTTGTATAAGATAAGTCGTTTGTAAAACAATGTCTCGAGAAAGTGTGTTATTTGTATAAAATGTCATATGTCTCAAATTGAAATGATTCAAATAACGTTACGATATGTAATTACATACAAGCATTTATATATAGGAAGTACCAGCAGCGTATCCACCATGTCTGTATCATATTACATACGCCACGTTACTCCAACCATTTACCCAAACCATCTACCATGTAAATTGTTCATGCATAAACCAAATGTCAAGTGTTATTGTGTAAACCATGTCGAAATGTCCATGTTCAATGTAAACCACCAAGTATGTGTATCAATGTCAAAATGTTTATGTTCAATGTAGATAATGTAATGTGTACCCAAAATATATCTTGTATGGTAAGCGAGATGTATCAACTCAACCATATGTGAAATGCACAAAACAAGGTGTTGAAGTAAAACATGGTTTAAATCAACGTTATGTTTCGTGGAACAATGCATGCTCTACTGATATAAACATTTGTACGGTATTGTGAAAAATGCATACATCCAAGCCTTGAGACTGTGGCGATAAACCCTTAAACAAATTAAAGGTTTATCTTAGTTATGTATATCGAATTCGGTCATTCCTTCCAATCCAAACAAACCCAGGATTTCAGGAACGGGAGTTGTCAATTCCTATGGTACCACTACCTACTAACGAACGGCGTAGCTAATGTTAATGAATGTATTGTTCCATGTTAAACAAACCAAATGTCATAACAAAATGAAGGCATGTGATGTAAAGAATTGTACTAAGTATGCACACAATGGGCATAAATAGCATGAAATGTAATGTGAAACAATGTACTAAGTACGCACACAATGGGGATACATAGCATGAAGTGTAATGTAAAACAATGTACTAAGTACGCACACAATGGGCATACATAGCATGAGATGTAATGTAAAACAATGTACTAAGTACGCACACAATGGGCATACATAGCATGAGATGTAAAGCAATGTACTAAGTACGCACACAATGGGCATACATAGCATGAAATGTAATGAAATCATGTACTATAATGTACTAACGAACATAGCCGGTATATGATGTGAAAACATGGAAAGCATGAAAGTAACAAGTAGGCACATGTGTTTCACCCCAAAACAGTTTGGAAAACAGTAAAAGATGGGGTTCTATGTACTCACCTAAGATTGCTTTGAATTCCTTGTGTAATAATCACACAATGCTAGAGATCACGGGATATCAAACGGCACCTAATAGGTAGCTATATTAATATACCGGACCAAAATCGGAAGGATCGGATAGTATGCGGGTTCGTAAACCAAACGAGTATGGAAACTCGTGTAATATGGTTTAACAAAGCCTACATACTAAAATGAAACCTAACCTAAGTTCTTACGGCCCATCACGACCCGTTTAGGTAGCTTATGCTACCTTAACGCGTCGTTCGCGTAGAACGCGTTTGGAACGCCTAACATCGTGACCACAAGGTATAACCTTGGAAGGTTATAGCTATGGTCACCTAATGTGTTTGGTCGGATCCTAATGATCGACCAAATGGGTCGGGTTCGAAAGTATAAGCGATGGTTTAGATCGCTTACCTTACGACCCTATATACGCACTAAACTAAAAGTGACGAGCTAAGCATGTTAGGACGTGCTTAACTAAGTTTAGAAAACAGGTTTGGCATCAAAACAAACGGCTTTGATGCCCACGAGTAGTTTGGTTACAAAATACACAAGAATGCGTATTTTGGCCGAAACTACGACTCGTCACTGAGCCTAGATAACGTGGTAATTAGTAGGTATAGCCACTACGGACTATAACCATCGTGATCACGCTCACGTTATGAAGTTCTAATGAACTTCGTGTTGACCATAGGCTGGTCAATGCAGAAAGTCAATAAAACGTTGACTTTCAGACTCGAAAAACGAATAAAAGAACGAAAGAATACTTACGGAGGGTCCCCGAATGCTAATCTAGATCAAAGAGCTCAGGTATGAAGCAATGGCATCAACTTAGAGCATTTTGATCAGATTTTTGTAGGTTTTACATCAAAGGGGGGGGGGGTATTTATAGGAAAGGTAGAGCCGTTAGGATCGTTTCTTGAATATCGTGCCACGATCTTAAGCGTACACTTGTCAAAATGTTGTGGTGCCTTATCTTGACCCTTAGCTCCTGAGATTGTGAAAGGGCATTGCCCTTTGATGTGTTTGAAAGGCCAAGTTTGCAAGAAAGACAAAATTTTTGTTACTGAAGGTGCCATGCGGCCCGCATCAGGATATGCACAAACTCAGGCGGGCCGCCTGGGCCTGTCTGATCTGCACATACTTTCAGAAATGGCAGTTTTGGTCCCTGTTGCGTATTTAAGCCATTTCCGACACTTCTAAGGCCCGTAAAGCCAACTTTAAGGCCCTAAAATGATGCCTAATCATTGTGGACATGAAACATGCTCAAAAATATGTCGGATGTTGGTTCGTTTGGCCGTACGAATGCGATGTTCGGTTAATTACGACGGAATGCGCATAAGCGCGAAAAACGATCCAAAATGCGTGACGAATGGATTTTTCTCATGCCAAACACTAAGGCATAATATAAGGATGCTTACATAAATTTTTGGACGTCTGGATGTATTCAGAACGTAAGTTATGCGCGAAAGTGCAAACTTATGCACTTTTTGACACTTTTAGTCCCTGAATGATCCAAAAGTTTGTTTTAGCATACCAAACCCCTCAAAGCCTATTTCTAAGCTATGTAAAGGATATTTATGGTATGTTTAACTTATGGAAATGTTCCGGAATGTTTGTTACAGTTCAAATTGGCATACTTTCGTAGTTTGTCAAGTTTAGTCCCTGTAAGCGAATCAACTTGTTTTTGTCATACCAAAGCCTTCAAAACTTATTTCTAAGTTATGTAAAGGTTATTTAAGGTATGTTGAGTATATGTTGATGTTCCGGAGTATTTGTCGCATTAAACTGAGTACGTTTACGCACCAGTTTGCGTATAATTCCCCAGAAATCGATGTAGAGCTTGAAATCGAACAAGAGTTGATATGTGCAAACGATACACATATTTATACAAGTCCAAAGTATGAAATACAATATTTCATTGGTTTGGCGTTTGTTTGATGGTTGAAGTGACACAGGTGTCACAACTTGACCGTTATCCACTCCTATAACTAAGCTTCCAGATCAATACGAGATACTTTAACCGCCTTCAAATACTCATGTGATCAATTGCAAACCCTAAGCTTCAATTTAACTCTCCATCATCAAATCTCAACCCTCTTAATCATGGAAAACCTCTCAGTCCATCCCACTCACAACCTTCATCCTTATTTAACTAAGGAGAAGGGTCACCCACAATATTACCACATGATAGACCTTATCGTGAACTCCCCTTTCTATCATGCACTCATAGTGAACCCAACCATTTACAAGACTACCTTGCATGATTTCTAGAATTCAGCATAACTAACTCACAATGATAAAGGTAAAGTGATGTCCATCACTGCAAAGATTAGTAAAATCACCGTTACTATCACCCCAAAGATCCTAAACACTGACTACAACTCAAGGATGCTAAAGGGGTAGATAAATTTTCAAAATCTGAGATGGATTTGGAGTTCATTAAACAAGGCTACTATGGGACCACAAAATATGCAACTTATGAGAAGAAATCCTGTAGCCCTGCTCTTAAATTTCTCTTCCACACACTCATGCAATGTTTATAAGGTAGATCAGGTTCTTGGAATGAAGTTCCACAGTCAACACAGTGTATTGCATATTCTATTTTGACAGAATCAAAATTTAATATTTCGAACCAACTTTTTAAAGAATTGGTTTCAAATGTTAACTCAACTTCAAAATTTTTGATGTACCCCAGACTTATCAGGGCAATTCTAGAGATAGAATTGTCTGATGAGCTCTACAAGAGGGGTGGAATCCTTCCCATTAAATCTCTTTTAGCTCAAACCCTTACAAGGATGGGAAAGGATAAAACTCAGCCAAGAATTATTGAAACATAAGCTGAGCCTGTGAAAGGTAATGACCCTACACAGCTGACAGTTGAGGAACAACAACCTGAGCTCACTGCTCCTACTAACCAAAGAGAACAACTCATCCCTGAGGAACCCACAACAACCATCACCAAAAAGAGAAAGAAGTCTTCAATACAAAATACTTCTAAAGCCTCTAAATCTACTCCTAAAGCCACCTCCTTAAAGAAAACCAAAATAAAGAATACTTAGGAAGTTGAGGTCCCTGAGAGTCAAGTTGAAACACAAACTCAGCCAAAGACGATAATTACTTCTTCACTACAGTCTCCAGTGCCCCAACCAGCCAAGCCGACCAAACCAACACTTTTGCACAAATACTCGTGAAGGCAGATTATCCATTGTACCACAAAAAGGCACATCTCAACCACAAAGATAGAACCACAGAACATAACCCTGGTACATATAGAATCTGATCCTTACCCACATGAGCCAGAGGCTCATCCCTCTCAGGTAAATCCTAATAAGGAGATTGCAGTGGTGGATTCCACTATTCTTGATGTACCAACTGGTTTTGAAAAAGATAGTGGAAACATAACTAAGACCACCATGCAGGCAACAACAAAAGAGCTTCTCCATGCTGCTAAAGTATGGGAAAGTCAAACTGCTAGAAGTCCCTGATACCGAGAAAAAGAGGGCATAAGTAATTACTACTATGACTGAAAGGTCACTTACACCTACTGATACAACCACCATTGGTGGGGGAGGAGGCGAGTCCATTAATTTAGATGATGCCCAAAACCATCAGTTTGATGAATTGACGGAACAACTGGGTGCTATGGTCTCCAAACTCAAGGAGTTGGTCACTAAAATACCTCAAGCTAAAGTCTAGCTTAAGCATAAAATTACCCAAAAGTTGGCCTCCTCACAAAAGGAGCTCTCCCAAATACTCAGCTCACTATCAATTAAGCTACCAGTCACTTAAAGCCAAACTGCTGGTGAGGTTTTAGCCACCTCATCATTGCCAGCAGGGGAGCTCAAACTTACTGTCAAAGACATCCTGTAAGCTATGTTCAAGGACTATTTGAACACTTTTGTTGCCAAAGTATTTGGCCCTTCTCATCCTAGACCCTAGTTACATCATTTTATACAGAGATAGGAAACTTTTGATGCCAAAAAAAGGAGCAAAAAAGGGTAAGAAAGATGAAGAACAAGACATGATAGAGGCCGGTCATATAAAGGCACAAAAGAGATCTAAAGAAGCCTTAACCAAATCCACGGTTGAAAAACAAAAATGCATTGATGAAGGAGATGTTGATCATGCAGAGAGAATCAAAGCGTTTAAACAAGACCAAAGGGATCTAAGTGCTACCTTGGTAAAAAAAAAGCAAGATAGAAAAACAAAGAGAAGAAGAGAAAGCTCTAAGACAAGACACCTGGATCACCAAAGCTGCAACGATTGACATGAGGCCACCTGTTGTGATCCAGAAAGCTAAAGTTATTGAGAAGTAGGAAATCAAGAGAAGATAAGTTCAACAAAGTCAACCAGAAGTTACCCAAGAATAAACAACTAGTCCTAAAAGAATGCTCCCTACCTGTTAAAAACTTCTATGTGTTCCAAAACTAGATGCACAAAAACTATTGGGAGAAGTGGCTAGGGTGAAAAAGATGTTGGCTAATACAACAATGAAGTTCACACCTCCAAATTTGAAGCTTGGCAGTAAGAGATAGCCAACATCAAAAAAGGATGCCAAGATCTTCAAAATGAAGCAAGAGCTCATAATGGTAAAATGAGCTGCAAAGAGCTCTATACTAAAGTGGAAGGACACAACTATGTCAAAGGAATTTATGGAATACATGGATGCTAGAAAAATAAATCCAGAAAAATTCCCACATAGGCAAAACTGGGAGAACACAGAGATCTACCTTGCTGAGAAAAAGAAGGAGTCTGTTGTAGTTCCTTTCAAGCCCCAGGAAATCTTTTCTTACAATCCAAGAATCATGGATAATTACCTAAACAATCCAAAAGAAAAAAAATGGTTATGCTAATTGGATTGTAGACCTTGATGAAGAAATTGTGACATGTATTCCAGATACAACACATGTGTTTGGAACTGATAAAGATCAAAAGGCTGGCACATACATAATAGCTTTGGAGGATTCTCCAAAGGATGATATTCAATAATCCCACACCTCTCAGAAGAAAGGAGTGCCTGCCGCTCTTCAAAGATCCAAAGAGTAGCAGTTTCTAATCTTCTCTGTAAAGTCAAAGATGGTTGACTAAGATAAAGAAAAGGGAATAGCTGCAACAAATCTCTTTAAAGGACTCTTCATCAATAAACTAAAAGAATAAAGGAAATGCCCATATAAGTGTGTTTTGGCATCAATAGATCTAAGGGGAGATTGTTCGGTTATATAAGATCTGCTGATGGTGAACGCCAAAACCCAAAGGATCCATCATCCTTTCCTGAATAAGTTAAAATACGATCTTCAATTCCAGCAATTTCTCTCCCCTTGAAAGCTTCACAAAACAGCTGCCCCAACTCCCATTTCATCAAACCACTGCCTCCAAGATTAAAGAGCACAAATGCTGATCACAAAAGAGTTGGCAACAAGTCATCAGTCAAGTCAACTAAAGTCAAAGGCTGAAGACCTAAAGACCAGTCAACAAGTCAAAGGCAGAATTTCTGGATTTCCAGAAGAGTTGGGTCACAACCAGCTATTCTTAAAAATCCAGCAATTCACTATATTTCTTTGAAGATCCAGCAATTCCATGAAACAGTATAACAATCTGGTAGTTTCACAACTGCTGGCAGTTACAACAATTAATGAAGTCGTTAAAGGTCGCTTTCATGATGGCGTCACCAGCAGTTTACACCTCCTATATATAGTTTTGAGTATCTATGTAATTAAAAAAATACTAACATCCAAAGAGCATAAAAACTTAGTGAGAGTGTAATCACCTGGTGAGGGGGAGTACCGTGTACTTATTGATCGTATTACATATATTGAATCCATAGACAATCATTTGCAATCATTCCCGGTTCATCTGTAACTTTTTTGACGTGTTTAGATGTTACTGTTTGGTTGAATTTCCTAATTTAATTATCTGTTTTACCAAGAAAAACACATACAACACACACTCAAATCCAACACATAACCTATACAAATGCATCTTTGTCACACAACAAGTTATCCCGTCTTTGTTAAGCGGTTGGCCATACAACTTGTCTAGCTGGCCGGTCACATTTTAGACCCCAGCCTTCCTTCGTCAGGCGGTCTCTTTTTGGACCGTAGTTTTCCTTCTTCTTCCAAAAACACTGCAGGCTGATTTTTGTCCAGCCTTACGATTCTGGCCTTTTAGCCACACGAACCTGAATCGCCGCCGGCGTGGGGAAGCTTCAAGTTGCCGTTTCATAGGCCCATATTGAACTGCATAAAAAGGCATAGAGAAAACATGTTTTAAAGGTAGAAAGCCTACCAATGCGACAGAATAATAGCTTCTAAATGAGGTTGGGAACCAAAAACTTCAACATGATATAAGAAAACATTAAATCATCATGCACACTTAAATATAGGCAACCTGTGTTGCAAACTGGAATAAACAAATATAGAAACATCAACTTATTCAAACATAGAATTGAGACCGCTATGGCACATGCACAACACAACAGTTCAAGGTTGTATGCATATACAACCATATTAAAGTGTTCCAAGAAGCTAGACTGTTGAGAATCGACACAGCTATCACACATGTACAACACAATAGTTTAACATTGTATGCACAAACAACCACGACTCTCAACAAAACACGTAAATAACAAAGCTCAGAGGTGTAGGATGATGGCAACATAATATACCAAGCCAAATCCTCACCAACAACAACAGAATAAGGCCAACAAAGAGCATTCATATAACATTGCACACCCAAATGACCATAGTCAACATCAAAATACCCATAAAACAAAGCTCATAAGCAATAGACAGTTGCACTCTAGGTTACCAAGCCAAGTTTAAAGAAACATCATAGCTAATGGTCTCCGATGAGCCATTAGTCGTCTTTATCAACTCAACAAACAAACCTTACAAAGACTAACAACAACTGTAAAACGACAAAACATCTTCGATGAACATTATCGTTACACCTTCATAGACCCTTAAAACGAACAACAAAACAAAAGAGTGTTTAAGCAATAGACGACTGCAGTTTAGGTTACCAAGCCAAGCCCAAAGCCATGTCATAGATTATTTTTAACCACTCAGGCTAAGCCACTTGTACATTAGCTAACAACAACAAAACCGAAATGACCATAATCAACATCAAAACAACCATAAAATAAATCTCATAAGCAATAGACGACAACATCATAAGTTACCAAACCAAACCCAAAGCAACATCATAGTTAATGTTCTCTGATGAGCCATAGGTCATCTTCATGGATCGAACAAATAAACGACAAAAACAATAGTTGTAAAACCGCAAAGGATCTCTGGTGAACGTTATGGTTACATCATTAGGGACCCTTAAAAACACCCAAAAACAACTATACGTAAACTAACATCAAGGTTAAACAACAACATTAGATGTTCAATAATGAGATCCAGAATAACATAAAAAACACAAGCACCAATAGATTATTCATAGAGACACAAAACCCAGACCATAAAATTAAAAACCAAATGATGAACAGTAAGCTGTGTTTTCAATGACAGAAGGACACCGCCTAAATGGGTATGCAACAACAAATCCATAAAACACATAAAACCCCAACATTAAACACGAAGAAGAACCTCCGAAGCGTAATGCGTCGTTTCTAACGACGCCGAAACATGTAAAAAAATCAAAACGAATGCAACAACAACAACAACAACAACAATCTACCTGTAAACATCGCAAATGCCAACAATCGGAGCAAGTTCGGCCATTGCAGGCGACAATCGTCAAAGAAATGGTGAGAGTTCATCGGTCGTAGGGAGAGAAAGTGGAAACTTCAAAATGAAGTCAAACCCCACTAAAACATACACGTAAACGCCCACTAAAGAAAATAATTAACAAAGCCAACATTACAAACCTAACAAGCACACTAAGCACTAATGCGTGAAATCTATACTATATAATAAAAGAAACCACTTTAGGGACACTTGTCATCATATTAGGCCATCTCTTATAGATAATTATTATTTTAGTTTATCTCTATTAATTAATTAAAGATAATCATCCTACTAAATATTATTTAGTTTAATATATTATATCATAGATAACCCTTCTACTAAATATTATTAGTTTAATATCTTATGGATAATTATTATTTAGTTTAATCTCCTACTCATTTATAATATTATTTATTTGAATTAATTATATTTGAATGTTTTATTTAGTTTGGTATCAAATAGATTTTACGAAACTTAAAATAAAATTAACTAATATTATTTATCATTTATACATTTACGGAGTTTTAAATAAAGGGTTAAATATTGAGACTTCGTTAACAAATTTTGCAACAACAGAATAATCTATTTTTATCATGAAAACCAAACTTTGTATTAATATATTAAATATTTTTATTTTTACTATACAAAATTACAATTACTCGACCCATGTAATACATTAGGTTTTTTAAGATATAACTTTTTATTATTTGATATATAAAATTAGATTTATTCAATTCGTACAATACACGGGGTTTTTTTAAGGATGTATTTTTTTTCTTATTTAGTACAGAAAATTACATTTATTCAAACCATGTAATGCGCATATTTTTAAAGATGCAATTTTTTTTATTATTTGGCATATAAAATTACATTTATTCAACCAGTGTAATAAATGAGGTTTTTAAAGATGTATTATTTTATTATTTGATAAACAATATTACATTTATTCAACCCGTATAATACATGTGGTTTTAAAGATATAACTTTTTTATTTGGTATATTTATTCAAACCATGTAATGCGCATATTTTTAAAGATGTAATTTTTTTTTATTATTTGGCATATAAAATTACATTTATTCAACCCGTGTAATAAATGAGGTTATTAAAGATGTATTATTTTATCATTGGATAAACAATATTACATTTATTCAACCCGTATAACACACGTGGTTTTAAAGATATAACTTTTTTATTTGGTATATATAATTACATTTATTCAATCTGTACAATATGGTTCTTATATATATAACTTTCTATTATTTAATATATAAAATTATATTTATTTAACCCGTACAATAAATGAAGTTTTTAAAAATATATTGTTTTATTATTTAGTATATAAAATTTATTTTTCAACCCCGTGTAATACACGAGGTTATTACCTAGTACCTACTAAAGAAAATAACTAACAAAGCCAAGAATACAAACCTAACATGCTCACTAAAACACTAATCCGTGAGATACAACTAGGAGAAGCACAACTATATTGTAAAAACTCTATTGTAAATTGTTAATATATAAATTGTAAAATTGTCACATTTTCATTTTAAACCGTTATATAGATTAGATTAATGTATAAATCTTTTTTCTCAGATCTTTTATGATTTTCACCTACTTTCTCATTCACACACATGTGTGTGTTAAAAATCTAAAAGTTAATCATATCTATACTATATAATAAAAGAAATCAGTTTTGAGACACTTGTCATTCTCTTATTTAATTAATTAAAATAACTAATAATATTGATAATAATAATAATAATAATAATAATAATAATAATAATAATAATAATATAAAGCTAATATATCGTCTATGCACTCTCCTTTATTTGATCATACTTCATTAAAAAAAGATATAAAGTCGTAAAAGTTAATTTTATTTAATAAATATATATTGATGAGATTGTTAATATTTAAGAAATGAACTTTAATTAGAAATAACAGCAAGGTAAGATATATATTTTCATGTGATCCAAAAAAAACTCTCAACTAATCTATCTATCAATCTATATCTATACTATATATAATAAAAAAAAAACATTTTTGAAACACTTGTTATTTTCTCATTTTTGGGACACTTGTTATATCTATATCTTTTTTATTATTTAATATATAAAATTACATTTAATAAACCCGTGTAATACACGGGGTTCTAACCTAGTATATAAATAATAAGCTAATAGGACAGGGTTCAAGTGAAAACTCCTTTTATTGTGAAAATTTGAAAACTAACTAAAAAAGCCTAAAAAACATATCAATTTTTTTTACAATTTTTTTTTTATAAATTTTCACATGTGCAATAATGCACATGTGCACAAGTTTTTTTTTTAATTTTTTTTTTAGAAAAACGTTTTTTTTTCTATATATAAAAAATAGCGAAAATTTGTTAAAAAAATTGGTATGTTTTTTAGGCTTTTTTTAGTTAGTTTTCAATTTTCACAATAAGTAGTGATTTTTAAATGAACCCTCCCCTAAGCTAATAATATTAACTTTATTGATAACTGGTAAGTTTCACTGATGGCAGTGCGGAAAAAATATACTACAGAATAAAAACATTATAAACAACAATATATGATAAAATAACACATAGGACACCTCCTGCGTAACCCAAAGATAATATATATGTTCAAAAGGAAATCGACATATATTTTGTGTCGACTAAAGACTATAAAAATGATATCTCTTACCGGTTTTGATAATACCAATACCGATGTTTCTGGGTTGGTATCGGTTTCTTAGGTGCCGGTACTCGATATAGTTTATAATACCACAAAAATGCTTTTTTAAATACATATCCATTTTTAACAAAATTTATATCGGAACGTTAAGATAAAATTTAAACACAACTATGTATTTTTTTTTAATTTAATGAACACAAGTTATCAAAGAAAAATAACACTACTAAAAGGTTAAATGAGTTAAAAGTTATGGGAAAAGTTTCGGTACAAATAGCCTTATCGTACAAAACGTACAAAAGACATGGAAAGGTAAAAACCACGGTTTCATTTTTGTAATTATTTTACCCGTAATTACCATACAGGATCAAAACAACCCTACAAGATCAAAATTACCCTACAAGATTGAAATTACCCTACAAGATCATTTGTAGACTAATTATGATGCTCTACAAAATTGTCCTACAAGTTCAAAATTACCTTACAAGATAAAACTACTCTACAAGATCATTTGTAGAGTAATTATGATACCCTACAAGATCAAAATTATCCTACAAGGTCATTTTACAAAATTATCCTACAAGAACATTTGTAGGGTAATTTTGATAATTACTCCACGAGCAAATAATTACGAAAATGCCACCGTATTTTTCTAACTTTTCATGTCCTTCGTACATTTTGTACGATAAAACTATTTGTATTTGATCTTTTGCCTGAAAATTATATGTTATTTATAGTATAAATGGGGAATCGAAAAGCTAACAAAATTCAAGGGACACATGTGTAATCAACTTAAAAAAAAATTTAACTGCACATGGTTTGAGAAAAATAAAAGTTAAAATGAAAACCAAATGAATTTCGAAAGAAATGAAACTTGAAAAGTTCATAATAA
The DNA here is from genome assembly GCF_002127325.2 of Helianthus annuus. Classification (NCBI taxonomy): domain Eukaryota; kingdom Viridiplantae; phylum Streptophyta; class Magnoliopsida; order Asterales; family Asteraceae; genus Helianthus; species Helianthus annuus. The sequence goes on from NC_035435.2 coordinate 118,212,987, forward strand.
TATTTTATATATCTATAAATAGGATGGAGGGGAATAGTGTCAGTCAACTGCCTAACACTTCTCAGTTGGTCCAGTTAAATTACGATTTTCTCACGTTTAAATTTACAATTTTACCATTGATTTTGTTTTTTCCCTCCCAGCCTAAATTACGATTTTGCCCTCAGTTCAAGTTTACAGTTTTGCCATCATTTTTGTTTTTTGACCCTGTCAAATTACGATTTTGTCCCCGGTGTAAAATTATAGTCATGCCATCGTTGCCTGACACTTCACCATTGGTCCAGCCAAATTACGATTTTGTCCCGCTTAAATTTACAGTTTTGCCATTGGTTTTGTTTTCCCCTGTAAGACTCTTCTTAAAATAATCGAATTTATAATATATAACACACATTTAATACAAAAATATCGAGTTTACAAAAACTTCATGGTTTTAAGATCAAACTTGATCATAACATTCAAGTCATCATCCTAGTAGATAAACTTTTAAAACATAGTTCAAGTGTTTACATGTTACTAAAACAAAATAGATAAAAATGCGGAAGCTTCATTTGGTGCGTTCGGTTCTTGATATTTGTTTGATCGCCATCCGGATTAGGTCCACCATCACCTACGGTCAAAACCATGAAAATAATTAGTTTTGACACTTTAAAAATCAAGTAAAAACAAGTTCCGTGTTCAAACATGTCAAAAACAACAAAATTTCACATTTTGGGGTGGTCGCGCGCGTGACGGAGATAAGGGTCAGCCGTCGCGGCCCGCCACCGCTGTGGCGTCGCGCGACGGTGAACCGGTTTGGCCGTGGTGTAGCGCTACGGTGAGATTTTGACAGAATGTTTGTTGGCCGGAGCTGCAAATCAGCCTAGCACCATCTTCGTAATCTTCCGGGAAATCTACCTCCCGTTCTGGTGGTATCCCCGGTAAATCTTCCGGGAAGATATCTTTCATAATCACGTACCACCGGTACATCTCCGATTTTTGGGGACTCTTTCTCCAACTTACTTGCGTATACCATATATGATTTGCATCCATGTTTCATAAGTCTGTGAGCCTCTAGCATTGTGCATACCACCGGGTTACCCCCTTTTTCACCGTATATGGTAACGTGCTTTCCGCTAGGAGATGTCAGTTTTATCTCCTTTCGGAAACAAGCCACCTTTGCGTGGTATCGGGACAACCAATCCATACCCACGATCACTTGGAATTCTCCTATCGACATCGGGATTAAGTCTATTGTGTATTCTTCATCATCAATGCTCAATTTACAATTTTGGCATACATCACAAACGATAAAACTCTTGTTATTACCTATTTATACTTCTAAAGGCATAGGTAATTTTGTTAGAACAAATGAAGGATGTCGAATAAACCCATATGAAAGAAAGGATTTATTCGCACCCGTATCGAATAATACACGTGCAGGAATCGAGTTTACAGCAAATATACCTGAAACCACTTCGGGTTAACTTTTGCTTCTGCGGCAGTCAAGTGGAAAGATCTAGCCTTTGCCTTCGGGGCTTCACCTTTCGTGTCTTGCCCATCTTTCTTTCCTACTAGTTCTGGGCATTCCGACTTCTTGTGACCCGGTCGATAGCAATTGTAGCAAACCGTCACTTTTTCCGGGCTTGATGAAGCCATATGCCCCGTTTTCCGACATATGGGGCAAGGTTTATCCTTGAAGCGACACTCGCCTTTATGACCCTTTCCGCATATTTTGCAACTTGGCGACCCGCCTTTTGCATCCGATTTCTTCGTTGTTTCATTCGTTCGTGCTTTCTTAGTAGGGCTTGGATTAACATCATGTGCCCTCCGTTCGCCCCGTTCAACCTGCTTTTTCAACTCAATCTCCCGTTCCCGAGCAACATTTATGATCTCGGTAAGGGTCTCGTATTTTGAAGGAGTCATAAACTCCCTATACTCGGCGCTCAACATATTGTAGTAATAATACATCTTCTGTTCTTCATTTGTCACCAATTTGTCACAAAACTTCATCTTATCCATAAACATTCCCGTGATTTTGTCTATGGACTCACCCTTGTGCCTAAGTTGCATGAACTCTTCTTTGATTTGATTAATAACCGCCTTGGGACTGTGATGTTTAAGAAACGGCGTCTTAAATTCATCCCATGTCATGGCCTTAGCCGCTACACTTCCAATTTCTTTCTTTTTGTTATCCCACCAGTCTTTCGCTTGACTCCCTAATTGACCCGTACCATAGGCTACGTAGTCATCTACATCACAATGGGTCCTCTCAAATACCCCCTCGACATCGCTTAGCCATCGCTGGCAAACTATTGGGTCTATCTCCCCATTATAGACTGGCGGTTTGCACGCCATGAACTCTTTATATGAATAAGGCTTTCGTCCTCCGGACTTTTCCTTTGCTAGATTGGCACTATCTTCCAATTTCTTGATTCTCTCGTCCACTACCGATAGAACCGTGTTTTGAATCTTATCGATAAAACCAGACAAACTATTTTCGATTGCCTTTCCAACCTCCTCAGCAATCACTTCTCTCATTTGCTCGGTAACTCTCGACACCGCATCATCGTTACCTTTATCCGCCATCTTTAATACTGAAATGTTTACATTAATCGTTAAACATTTCATTTATAACATATGATTTACTTGTTTTTGTTTAATCAAGTTCGTAACTTGATTCAACCGTTCTTGTTTAATGCACTTCCCGTGTTTGAGTGAGTTTACACACTCTTTTCGTGCATGTCAGTTCATGTTTCATTTCTATATTCTCTAAATCTACTTAAAACAATTAACTCTTACTGGATGCTTGATCAAGCTTGAACCGAACACACATATTGATAACCTGGCGCTCTGATTACTATCTTGTAAGACTCTTCTTAAAATAACCGAATTTATAATATATAACACGCATTTAATACAAAAATTTCGAGTTTACAAAAACTTCATGGTTTTAAGATCAAACTTGATCATAACATTCAAGTCATCATCCTAGTAGATAAACTTTTAAAACATAGTTCAAGTGTTTACATGTTACTAAAACAAAATAGATAAAAATGCGGAAGCTTCATTTGGTGCGTTCGGTTCTTGATATTTGTTTGATCGCCATCCGGATTAGGTCCACCATCACCTACGGTCAAAACCATGAAAATAATTAGCTTTGACACTTTAAAAATCAAGTAAAAACAAGTTCCGTGTTCAAACATGTCAAAAACAACAAAATTTCACGTTTTGGGGTGGTCGCGCCGCGCGACGGAGAGAGGGGTCAGCCGTCGCGGCCCAGCACCACCGTGGTGTCGCGCGACGGTGAACCGGTTTGGCCATGGCATAGCGCTACGGTGAGATTTTGACAGAATGTTTGTTGGCCGGAGCTGCAAATCAGCCCAACACCATTTTTTATCAAATCCAAACTTTAAATCGACATAACTTTTGACTCGGGCGTCCGTTTTAGCCGATTCTTTTTCCCACGTGACCGTAATTAAATTACGGACCCGTTTGTCAACACAATTCACACAAATTTTTAGTTTAAAAAACAGTTGGCATTTATTTTGGCTCTTTATTTATTCGACCCGTTTGTCTATAAGTTCAACAACTCGTTTTATTGTCATCTCATGTCTACAACCGATTTACCCAATCTCGGGTTTACCCACTATAGCATTTCGCTCCCTTCAAGAGGGACACTTATGCAGTAATCATCATGCTTGTTTTCCAAGGATTTAAACATGCTTTTCTAGAACATTTGACAAGTAAAATTCAGAACTTTAATCCCTCTACAAGGGTTCATGTTTTTAAAACAAGTTAGCGTGTCCGCTTCACGGCTTACGCTTTGTTATAACCAATCAACAAGTGATGGTCCTTAACTTCAACGTTTACAATTCAACTTGTTTTGACCCGTTTGGATGCCGAATGGAGACCACCATTTCAAGACATTCCAAACTCTATGTCTAACACATTCCATGACTTAACGGGTTTTCTTGTTTGGCTAAATTCCAATACAACTAACTCGAATAAATAAATAAATAATATAATGTGACGAAACCGTAGGTCGCGTACCTTTAAAGCGCACACTACAAGCGTGTATCACCTCCGGCTTTTCAACTTGACGATCCGGATTTTTTACCTAAAGAGTTCCATTCACAACCAAATTTAGAACTCTTTTATAATCAATAACGGACAATTCATTATGATATTCAAATCTGCGTTTTTGTCCGATCTTTAACATTTTATTCCTCACTTAGGCGTTTTAACAACCTAGCGGGTCAGATTTTTACATAATCTTTACTAGGTTCTTGACATGTTATTTCCATCTACATTCACTTCCATTAGGCAATTTACACAAATTTTCAACATCAATAATTACTGAATTTAACACATAAATTCAGTTTTCACTAGAATAGTAATCATAATCCTAGTGTTTATCTAGTTTCTACAATTTCATTAATCACCTACAATGGTGATTACAATTTCACAAGTATCATGCAAGGTTTTAACAAAATTCATCTAGGGTTTATCCCTAGACATCATACTACTTCTAATTTCATCTATACAACATATATTCAAGCTCAATTTTGATTTTCTCAATTAACCTAAAGTTGAACATGAATCAAAATACCAAAATTTTGCATACCTTTTGATCCCTGCAACGAGGTGATCACTAATTCGTGTTTGAAACTTGATTTAGAGCAGATTAGGGGCTTCAATTCGTGAGTTTTATGCAAGTTAGGGTTTGATGGAGAACTCTGGTTCGCCCCCTGTGTTTGAGATCGACCAGACACACACACTAAGTGTGTGTTTGGTGTTAATTATCTCTTTTAATCTTTCAAGTTTCATAATTGACAATTCAAGCCCCTAAGTTTTATTTTACTATTAACTTAGATATTTTAACCTTGTTATTTGTCATCTCAAGACTAGTAACTAACTGGGTTATGGATTCCTAGTTAGCTTGTTCTTGCTTATTTAATACTTTATTATTCTGATTTTAAGTTTTATAAATTTCGGGGTGTTACAAGTCCACCTCCCTTAAAAAGGGTTTCGTCTCCGAAACCGAATTACGTACCAAATAATGTAGGGTTGAGTCGTTGCATCTCCTCTTCGGATTCCCATGTGGTATCCGAACCCCTTTTGTGTTCCCATTTGACCTTTACTTGATTGATCTCTTTGTTCCTTAAGATTTTCACCTTACGGTCCAAAATCGCGATCGGCTTCACTACATAATTAAGGCTATAATCCACCTCAATGTCATCGTAGTGGATATAAGCCGTTTCGTCCGAGAGACATTTTCGAAGATGAGACACATGAAACGTGCTTTGAATTTCACTTAATTCCTCCGCTAGTTCAAGGCGGTACGCTACCTTTCCTACTCGTTCGACAATTGTAAACGGCCCAATAAATCTCGAGCTTAACTTTCCTCTCTTTCTAAACCGGATAACCCCATTCCATGGGGGTACCTTAAGCATGACCTTGTCGCCAACCTGAAACTCGATCGGTCTCCTCCTGTTGTCCGCATACGACTTTTGTCTATCTTGAGCCACTTTTAAGTGTGCCCGAACCACATCAATCTTTTCATTAGTGGCTCGAACTGTGTCTTTATGTGCGAGTTCACGTGGACCCACCTCACCCCAACACACTGGGGTCTGGCATTTCCTACCGTAAAGCATTTCATACGGTGCCATCCCGATACTAGAATGGTAGCTGTTATTATATGAAAATTCGACCAATGGTAGATAAACATCCCAACTACCTCCGAATTCAATAATACATGCCCGTAGCATGTCTTCCAACGTTTGTATAGTTTTTCACTCTGTTCATCCATCTGAAGATGGTACGCTGTGCTAATGAACAATTTGGTTCCCATTTGCTCTTGGAAATCTCGCCAAATGTAACACCCCTAAAACGGGTTTGGTAATCATACTCCGTTAATACCAAAAGACGGGTAAAGTACCGTTAGCAGTAAAGATAACCCGGTAAATATTTGGATTTAATAAGAAATCCTAATAATTTAAATACAAGCGAATCAAAGAATTAAGGAATTGAGTTTATAAGAACCCGAGTCAACGGGACTTAAAATAAAACGGGTTTTTAGCTCCCGGAACCCACCAAGTAACTAGGAGTATTAACCTAGTTAGTTAATGTCTTGACAAAATAGAACTAATGTGATTAAGCTACCCTTTAAATAACTTGTGTAAAGTGAAGGGACTAGACATGGACAATTGAATTAAAGTTTCAATTAAACAAATTAATAAACAAAACACACACATACGTGTGTGTCTGCGACTTCAACCAGAGCCAAGAAGGGCTCTCTTGCTCAAAACCCTAATCCCTCAAGAATCTCTCAAATTGAAGCCCAAATCAAGAGCCAAATCATTGCATGAACACAAATTCGTGATCACCTAGTCATGGGGATTACAAGGTATGTTAAAAAATTATGATTTGGTGATACTTTGTGATTATGATGAATAATCATAATCGAAATTCTGGAATGAATATTGATTCTATGAGTGTTATTATGATTATATCTTGGTTTAGAAACAAACCCTAGTAGAAAAATTTGATGAATTGTTGTCAAAACTAGGGATTTGATAATTACCCTATTATGTGCTAAATGGGTTTTTGTATGTTATGATGAACACTCGGATCGGAGTGTTAATTTGATGAATATTGATTGTTATGATATAAGTTCTTGATGTAGTCCATGAACACTAGATATAGAGGGTTGAAATCTGATGTTAATCTTGCTAAAAATGACTAATTACGAACTAGTTAGCAAAAGTGTAGAATGATGCCAATTAGGTGTTTATTAAAATGCCTAAATGAGAAGTAAAGTGTTGAAATTCAATTGAAACGCGTAATTGACAAGCTTGACTAATTACATGAGACATGGGATAAAACGGGTTCTAATCATAATGTTGATTTGCCTTAATCGTGCATATTATATGATTAAATGTAGTTGACTTTAGAAAGTCAAACTAACTAGTGATGAAGTCGAATAAGTGGTTTCGGCTAAGAAAATAAGTAAAGTGGTATAGTCGTGATTCTTAATGACTAATCTAACCACCTTGTAAATGATGAACAATAGTTGGCGCTTAAACAAGCTAGGTGAAGCTTGGAGTGAAAGCGGGTCAAACGAGTCAAGCATAGAAGAAAAGTGTAGCTCGGATGCAAGGTGAGTGTAATTTACACACTTATGTAGAATGCTTGTTATTTCGATACTTATGAACGTGAAAACAATAATATTGGAAATTTGGAAAATTGTCAAGTGTTGACTTATGTAAATCATGGTTAAAAAGGATACCCATGGCGTAAGCCGAAATGGGTTGAAACTGCAAGAAAAGAGTGTAAAAGAAAAAGGGTATGGTTATAAAACCCGGGATGGGATGATGTACAAATTGGAAATCAAAAACGGTGTTTTTGATTTAAATAGACAATGTTGGGCATATAGTCCAAACGGGTCGAATGGTGGTGATAACACCATTTGACAATATCGATTAATGTGGTCGTCAAGTCTTATGTTAACAGGACTAATTAGCAAATCGGATAGTTGCGTCATCATTGATGGTGTGATAATAAAAGCGAGGCATAAATCGGGTCTATTCGTTGATCCGAGCCAGGTACGCATATTTATGTTGTAGTTAAAAGTGATACTTTGGTTGAATATTTGGTGAGAGTCCTTCATTGTAAAAGAAGGACTAAAATCGACCAAAACGCCCTTGTAGGCTAAATGGAACAAACAACCCTTAAAGGTTGTTTGGAAATGAGTTTTACAATTAAATAATTACTTAGGAGGAGTATAGTAGTTGAAAGATGTAAAACGTTAGTCAAATGGCTCTATTCGAGTCTTTGCCGTAAAATAACTATTCGAAGGGTAATTTCTGGTATATATAAATCACCACATCGAATCCACCATAAATATAGTTGTGGTGGAAGATCTTTTGTTAAGAAATGTGGATATATGTATTTAGAAATGAATGAAAGCAATTGGTGCTTAAAATATGCTTGAATACCTCAAACGGGTCAAAATAAGCATATGGGTGAAAATGGGTTAAAGAATGTATATAATTCTATAATTGGAACCCAATATGTTAGACATCTTGAATTTAATAGGTTTATGAGAAATAAGGGTCAAACAAACTTGTATGTTTGATAAAATCACGAACGGGTCAAATTTTGGTAAAAGAGTAATAAGCCGAAGACTTAAAAGTCTTGAATTTTATCAAGCCGGATGTTGGATTTTAACTCCATATGATGGAGAATCAAATTACAAACATGTAGGAAGAAACGGTAGGTCAAACGGATAAATGGTTTGAAAGATACGGAAGATTTCGTGTCAAATTACGGCAAAATGGAAAGGCTGAACCCAGGGTCCATCGTAATTTACGGTGGAGATGATTTATTTACGGTGGTGGCCCACTGTTTTGCGGTAGAAAGGCTTGAACCCAGGTGCCACCGTAAATTACGGTCCCACCGTAATTTACGGTGGAGATTTTTATATATTTTATTTTTTTTTTCAAATTGAAGAATCAATTGTTTCCCGGACATCGTTCGGACATGATTTAAACCCCGTATGACTAAAGCATTTCATGTTGTTGAAATGTAGGTACTTTTGGATGCCGGAAGACGATCAAGCTCAGTGAAGAACCGAACACGATAAAGACACATGCTTCCGCATTTTGACACATAGTAAATTTTAAACAACGAATTTAATCACGTTATGTAGAATAACTGATGATTTGTAAAAGTTTTAATAAACCCATATTTCCAAATGTTTATGTAATCTTAATTACATGATTGTTTTACGTAAAATTTACGTTAAACCTTGAATAATAAGAACGGGTGTTACAAGTTGGTATCAGAGCCTTGGTTTAAGAGATTCGAGTATGGTGGGGAGGAACCATGCTTGGACTTAAACCTTATGCTCTTGACAAAGAATAGTGTTCGGTTCGAGGCTTGATCGCAAATCCGGTAAGTACATGTATATTAATGGTTTGGTATGTGTTGAAATGTTGTGAACAACACATAGGGTTATCGTGTGATACACGTTACCCCAATTAAAATGATTGATATAGTTGACGAAAATACGTGCGTTGACGCGTATAGTTGAAAAAGCCTCGTATTATAATACGGGCGATTATTAAAGTTGATATTACTAACTCTTGTGAATGTTTTAATTAAAGGACACTCGCGTTGAAGACGACGAGAGTCAAACGAATTGAGGATACGATGATGGAACGATCCGAAGTATGACAAGAGGAGCATGCTCACCGAGGACTAAATCGCGTAAAGACCGCGAACAAGGTTAATGGCAAGGAACGCCTGTCGGGGCAAACATTACCAGGTGCACATTTTAAATAATCGCACAAATAGTAATATGCAACAAATAAGTAGAAATTGAAAGTTGCATATGTAGATTAAAAACTTGGAAAAAAACCCGAATAGAAAATGTATTCAGGATATTGTTTCAAAGAGAAACAAATAGAGGCGTTATTTACATAGGGCGTGATGTGAAAACTATAAAAAGGTCATGTGCGTCATGTGTTAATCGCTTACTCTGGCCAAGTAAGTAGTGGCATATGATACCATGAACTTCTTATGGCGGACGCGTTTACATCCGATGTAGTAAGGGCGGGGTGAATGGGACTAATTAAAAAGTACCCAAATGAATCAGATAAGCAAAATATTTGATAATAATGTAAACGCACAACTGAGTGACGGAAGCGTATTACATCAGAATAATGAGCCCGAGTGAAGGGACAAAGAAGCATGTAAAATGATTTAGACAAGTATTGGGAGGAGTGTACTTACACTCGAACCCAGAAAACGCAAGCATGTAAAATGATTTAGACAAGTATTGGGAGGGAGTGTACTTACACTCGAACCCAGAAAACGCAAGCATGTAAAATGATTTAGACAAGTATTGGGAGGGAGTGTACTTACACTCGAACCCAGAAAACGCAAGCATGTAAAATGATTTAGACAAGTATTGGGAGGGAGTGTACTTACACTCGAACCCAGAAAACGCAAACATGTAAAATGATTTAGACAAGCATTGGGAGGGAGTGTACTTACACTCGAACCCGGAAAATGCAAATATGTCCCTTAACGGGTCATTTTTGTAAAACGTCAAGCTTAAAGACAAAGTCGGAATATAAAAAAAAAATGAAGCGAGGTCTTAATGCATACCGGAATGCTTGCACTAATAATGACTTCGGTAAAGTACCCGGTTAATGGGTAAGGATTTAAACACATGCGTAAACCGAGAAACGAGAACACGAATTTAAAGTCAAAAGACTAGGATTATGAGTCTTGACTAAAAGACCATAAAATTTCGCAAACAGAAATTTTGATAATTATATTCAACTATTTTGAGATTGAACGGGTTGAATAAAGTATAATGCTTGAAGGCATAAGTAAGCGCAAGCCGGATAACGGTAAGCTTGAGACAAATGATTTTCAAACGTAAAAAGAGTGCTTTGACACCAAATATATATTTTAATAAGACACGAGTAAAAAGAGTGATCTACGGGATCAACATAACCTTTAGGGTTATAAACAAATGATAGATCTACGGACTAAAACGACCCACGGGTCATGATTAGAAAGAAGTTATAGGGACTTCGCCCTAAAGAGGTGAATGTCGAATCAAAAATAGCCCGTAAGGCTAAGTGATAAAACCTACGGGTTAGATTGGATAAAGCGAGGAAATCAGTTAAGAATCCCCGCAAAAAAAAACTAAGACTGTAAAGGATTAAATTACGGACTGTCAATATCCGGGTATGGATGATTGACACAAGTTAAAGAAAAGATCCTAAAACTAAAACTTCGGTTTTAGTAAGAAATAATGTTTTTACAAACATAAATTCTGATAGGAATTTAAATAGTAAGCATGAAAGATACAAGTCTTGACACTGATAGGCGCAAGATGATATATTCGAAAAGTGATATTTTCAAAAATGAAAGGTTGATACAAATTAAACATGATGTGACACGATCACGGTTAGGAAATGTAATGTGAAGTAAAATCACATTATAACCAAGCGAGTGATAAAAGTAACTGAACTAATAAGACTAGTTAATGAGACCGGTTAAGGTCACCAATTCAAATCAAGAAAATTTGGTTTGCTTGTAAGCGGTAGATTCGGTATAGCTGAACCGAATAGATAAATTTGAAATCAAAAGAATTTGTTGCTAAAAGTGAAATATTTCACTAAGGACCCTTAAACGGGTCGAGGTGACAAATGCACCTAGAGTTCGATAATATATAAAAGCGATGGAAATTGCTAAGTTAACTAAACTAGTAAAAATAACGGAATTACGTTATTTCAAGTTACATTATGTCATATGAGATACGTAGAGGTTCTGTAACCAAAAAGATATTACCATAATTTTTCTGGTAATGCTAACAATTGGTTAAAGTATGAGTAATGCTTAAGAGATTACTCAAGTCGAACGCATGGAGTTTAGAAACTCAATGAATTATGTAAGCAAGGTTTCGAGGACGAAACCTCTTTAAGGGGGGTAGACTTGTATCACCCCTAAAACGGGTTTGGTAATCATACTCCGTTAATACCAAAACACGGGTAAAGTACCGTTAGCAGTAAAGATAACCCGGTAAATATTTGGATTTAATAAGAAATCCTAATAATTTAAATACAAGCGAATCAAAGAAATAAGGAATTGAGTTTATAAGAACCCGAGTCAACGGGACTTAAAATAAAACGGGTTTTTAGCTCCCGGAACCCACCAAGTAACTAGGAGTATTAACCTAGTTAGTTAATGTCTTGACAAAATAGAACTAATGTGATTAAGCTACCCTTTAAATAACTTGTGTAAAGTGAAGGGACTAGACATGGACAATTAAATTAAAGTTTCAATTAAACAAATTAATAAACAAAACACACACATACGTGTGTGTCTGCGACTTCAACCAGAGCCAAGAAGGGCTCTCTTGCTCAAAACCCTAATCCCTCAAGAATCTCTCAAATTGAAGCCCAAATCAAGAGCCAAATCATTGCATGAACACAAATTCGTGATCACCTAGTCATGGGGATTACAAGGTATGTTAAAAAATTATGATTTGGTGATACTTTGAGATTATGATGAATAATCATAATCGAAATTTTGGAATGAATATTGATTCTATGAGTGTTATTATGATTATATCTTGGTTTAGAAACAAACCCTAGTAGAAAAATTTGATGAATTGTTGTCAAAACTAGGGATTTGATAATTACCCTATTATGTGCTAAATGGGTTTTTGTATGTTATGATGAACACTCGGATCGGAGTGTTAATTTGATGAATATTGATTGTTATGATATAAGTTCTTGATGTAGTCCATGAACACTAGATATAGAGGGTTGAAATCTGATGTTAATCTTGCTAAAAATGACTAATTACGGACTAGTTAGCAAAAGTGTAGAATGATGCCCATTAGGTGTTTGTTAAAATGCCTAAATGAGAAGTAAAGTGTTGAAATTCAAGTGAAACGCGTAATTGACAAGCTTGACTAATTACATGAGACATGGGATAAAACGGGTTCTAATCATAATGTTGATTTGCCTTAATCGTGCATATTATATGATTAAATGTAGTTGACTTTAGAAAGTCAAACTAACTAGTGATGAAGTCGAATAAGTGGTTTCGGCTAAGAAAATAAGTAAAGTGGTATAGTCGTGATTGTTAATGACTAATCTAACCACCTTGTAAATGATGAACAATAGTTGGCTCTTAAACAAGCTAGGTGAAGCTTGGAGTGAAAGCGGGTCAAACGAGTCAAGCATAGAAGAAAAGCGTAGCTCGGATGCAAGGTGAGTGTAATTTACACACTTATGTAGAATGCTTGTTATTTCGATACTTATGAACGTGAAAACAATAATATTGGAAATTTGGAAAATTGTCAAGTGTTGACTTATGTAAATCATGGTTAAAAAGGATACCCATGGCGTAAGCCGAAATGGGTTGAAACTGCAAGAAAAGAGTGTAAAAGAAAAAGGGTATGGTTATAAAACCCGGGATGGGATGATGTACAAATTGGAAATCAAAAACGGTGTTTTTGATTTAAATAGACAATGTTCAGCATATAGTCCAAACGGGTCGAATGGTGTGATAACACCATTTGACAATATCGATTAATGTGGTCGTCAAGTCTTATGTTAACAGGACTAATTAGCAAATCGGATAGTTGCGTTATCATTGATGGTGTGATAATAAAAGCGAGGCATAAATCGGGTCTATTCGTTGATCCTAGCCAGGTACGCATATTTATGTTGTAGTTAAAAGTGATACTTTGGTCGAATATTTGGTGAGAGTCCTTCATTGTAAAAGAAGGACTAAAATCGACCAAAACGCCCTTGTAGGCTAAATGGAACAAACAACCCTTAAAGGTTGTTTGGAAATGAGTTTTACAATTAAATAATTACTTAGGAGGAGTATAGTAGTTGAAAGATGTAAAACGTTAGTCAAATGGCTCTATTCGAGTCTTTGCCGTAAAATAACTATTCGAAGGGTAATTTCTGGTATATATAAACCACAACATCGAATCCACCATAAATATAGTTGTGGTGGAAGATCTTTTGTTAAGAAATGTGGATATATGTATTTAGAAATGAATGAAAGCAATTGGTGCTTAAAATATGCTTGAATACCTCAAACGGGTCAAAATAAGCATATGGGTGACAATGGGTTAAAGAATGTATATAATTCTATAATTGGAACCCAATATGTTAGACATCTTGAATTTAATAGGTTTATGAGAAATAAGGGTCAAACAAACTTGTATGTTTGATAAAATCACGAACGGGTCAAATTTTGGTAAAAGAGTAATAAGACGAAGACTTAAAAGTCTTGAATTTTATCAAGCCGGATGTTGGATTTTAACTCCATATGATGGAGAATCAAATTACAAACATGTAGGAAGAAACGGTAGGTCAAACGGATAAATGGTTTGAAAGATACGGAAGATTTCGTGTCAAATTACGGCAAAATGGAAAGGCTGAACCCAGGGTCCACCGTAATTTACGGTCCCACCGTAATTTACGGTGGAGATGATTTATTTACGGTGGTGGCCCACTGTTTTACGGTAGAAAGGCTTGAACCCAGGTGCCACCGTAAATTACGGTCCCACCGTAATTTACGGTGGAGATTTTTATATATTTTGTTTTTTTTTTCAAATTGAAGAATCAATTGTTTCCCGGACATCGTTCGGACATGATTTAAACCCCGTATGACTAAAGCATTTCATGTTATTGAAATGTAGGTACTTTTGGATGCCGGAAGACGATCAAGCTCAGTGAAGAACCGAACACGATAAAGACACACGCTTCCGCACTTTGACACATAGTAAATTTTAAACAACGAATTTAATCACGTTATGTAGAATAACTTATGATTTGTAAAAGTTTTAATAAACCCATATTTCCAAATGTTTATGTAATCTTAATTACATGATTGTTTTACGTAAAATTTACGTTAAACCTTGAATAATAAGAACGGGTGTTACACCAAAAATTTGAAGTAAATCGGGTATCCCTATCGGACACGATGGATACCGGTACTCTATGGCGTGCTACTATCTCATTAGTAAATACTTCGGACATCTTTTCTGACGTATATGTTTCACGTATCGGGATAAAATGAGCACTCTTTGTCAGTCTGTCAACAATTACCCATATAGCATCAAAACCGCGGTTCGTCTTTGGTAGTTTGGTTAATAGGTCCATTGTAATATCTTCCCATTTCCAAACCGGAATTTCTAACGGTTGGAGTTTACCGTATTATTTTTGGTGTTTCGCTTTGACTTGTAGACATGTCAAGCATTTCTCCACGTATTTCACTACATCTCTTTTCATTCCGGGCCACCAATAGTTTTGCTTCAAGTCGTTATACATCTTGGTCGCTCCCGGATGGATGGAATAACGGGATTTGTGAGCTTCATCGAGTAGAAGCTTTTTTACTCCACATGTGTTAGGAACCCAAATTCTATTGAAACGTGTTTTCAAACCGGGATTGCCTTCTTCGAGATCCTTAAATTGGCCAACAATTCTTTCCTGTTTCCAGTTTTCCACCTTCACTGCTTCAACTTGTGCTTCTCGGATTTGTTCTAGTAAGCCCGAGGTCACAATAAGCTGCATTGATTGTACTCGTATCGGGGCATAATCTGCCTTTCGGCTTAATGCATCAGCCACTACATTGGCTTTCCCGGGTTGATAGTGTATTTCACAATCGTAGTCTTTGACCGTTTCCAACCATCGCCTCTGCCTCATGCTTAATTCCTTCTGATGGAAGAAATATTTCAAACTTTTATGGTCGGTAAAGATGGTAGATTTTACCCCATACAAGTAATGTCTCCATATTTTTAAGGCAAATACCACTGCTGCCAGCTCCAAGTCATGAGTCGGGTATTTCTTTTCATCGATCTCCAGTTGCCTTGAGGCATAGGCAATGACCTTGCCTCGTTGCATTAAAACACATCCGAGCCCCGAATGCGACGCATCCGAATAAACCACCATGTCGTCAACTCCTTTCGGTAACGTTAACACCGGAGTGTGAGTTAACTTTTCTTTGAGCGTTTAGAAGGCTTTCTCTTGTTCGATGCCCCATACAAATCTTTCCTCCTTGCGAGTCAATTTGGTCAACGGTAAGGCAATTTTGGAGAAATCTTGTATGAATCTCCGATAATATCCCGCGAGCCCTAAAAAGCTTCGGATTTCTGAGGGATTCCTTGGAGTGATCCATTTTGACACGGCTTCTATTTTTGACGGATCCACTAGTACCCCGTCAGCACAAATGATATGCCCGAGAAACTGCACCTCTCGTAACCAGAAGGAGCACTTTGAGAATTTTGCATACAGCTTTTCTCGTCTGAGTGTCTCTAACACTTCTTGCAAATGGTAAACATGCTCAGCTTCATTCTTCGAATACACTAAAATGTCGTCGATAAATACGATTACCGACTTATCCAGCATAGGTTTACAAACCCGGTTCATGAGGTCCATGAAAGCCGCGGGTGCGTTGGTTAACCCAAAGGGCATTACGAGGAACTCATAATGCCCGTACCGCGTACGAAAGGCTGTCTTCGGTACGTCTTCCTCTTTGACTTTCAACTGGTGATAACCCGATCGGAGATCAATCTTTGAGAACCAACTCGCTCCTTTTAGCTGGTCAAACAAGTCGTCAATTCTTGGAAGTGGGTATCGATTCTTCACCGTGAGTTTGTTTAACTCTCGGTAGTCGATACACATGCGCATACTACCGTCCTTTTTCACGAATAGTACTGGTGCACCCCACGGGGATACACTTTGTCACACCCCAACCGATGGCGGAATCATCGGGGCGCGACACTGAGCGAAACAGATTGTCCAGAAGTTTCCATAACAACTATAATTACCAATTATTTAAAGCAACATGTCCCATACCATGCCATAAAAGATAACATAATTATTACAGACAAGATCTAGTCAAATTGTTCAGTTCCGACAACTCAGATTTTTATTACAGACAATTGTTTATTGATCTAGGTCTTTCCTAGCCTTGATTTCACAGCAAGCTAAGCAAATAAGCATCCTAAGCACCTGTCACATACATTAAAGTAAAGGTCAATACACATAGTGTAAAGGTGAGCATACAAGTTTAATTAGATATAATAGAGTTCGAAATTGTTACGCATAACCAGCACGTACACAGTGTGAAACGAAGCATGTTAGTTATCGACATGAACCTATCGATACCAATGACTGCGGGTTGACTGCCCAAGGCAGTTCGTAATACACACTCACCACTGTGAGCCATGTAACAAATTGTCCTTAACAACCCCTGAGAATAGGTGCTGAGTCCAAACAAATAATACTATTGTTGCTAAGACAGGTAGACAACATTCCATGTGTAAACATAACAAACAAGCATTCATTAAGTCACGTATAACATGCAGTAACGGTTAACGTTAAAAGTATTGCGTAGTGTGTTCGATGTGATTTAGAATAGGTAATGTATGTAACACCCAAAAGTGCATAAAGCAAAAAGGGATCGAGTATACTCACAGCGATTGATGGATTGAAGGGAGCGCTAGAGAGTAAGGTTAGCCTGATCAGAATGATAGCATAACGACAAGCGACGCATAAAACGATACAGAGTGCAAGTGGGTCGGACAGCAGTTCAATCGGATGGTAGTCCGATCGGATAGCCGGTCGTTCGGGTGACAGTCCGCTCGGATGGTCATCCGATCGAGTGACCTTTCGAGTGGATTGTTACTTCCTTTGGAAAGGATGTGTTTGTGTATGATGGCTTGTCTTTTGAAGTTTTCGTTGTAGCATTTTGAAAACATGGAAGTACCTCTACCTTTTAGGTTGGTCGATCGGACGGACGTTCGATCGGACGATAACCCGATTGGTTGGACACTTTAGTGAGAACAAGTTCACAGCAGTTTGTCACTCGACCGGATGGTAGTCTGATCGGGTGGTAGTCCGCTTGTACTGAACATGTTGAAAATTGTTTAAGTATTGAAGTATGAACATTACATAGTCAAGTGGTAGTCCGATCGGGTGGTAATCCGATCGGTCAGTACTTCGTTCAATGTTCATCCTTCAAAGTTTGAAAGTAGAAGTTAAGTGTGGGGCCAAGGTGCAAGTCGATCTGGTGACAACTCGATCGGGTATTTGATGTGTGTAAAATGCAACATATAAATCACATCAATTAAGGCATAAAACTAACCCTTTTTAAGTATTAATGTTGGAAAAAGAGTGTTTTTGTCTTCCTTTTGTATTTTCAGGATGAAATGAGCTCAAAATCACAAAAGAAGCAAAAAGACAACTAATTCTACCATAAATACAAGAAAAGGAACAAAAGTAGACTGCCCGGACCCTCAACGGCACCTCCCAAAGCAAAGGAGAAGAAACAGAGTCTGAACACGCCCCGTGTCCAGCGAACACGGGGGCGTGCCCAGGAAGCAGCAGAAAAGACAAACCAGTAGAAGCTTCCATTGCCCACCACGGGGCCGTGTCCAGCGGGCACGGGGGCGTGGTGAAAGTACAGCAGGCGCATTAATTGTAATTGCGAATTACAATTAATGAAGAGAGAGAATGTCAGACGGGCACGGGGCCGTGTCCAGCCTTCTGTTCAGCCTATAAATAGAGAAGCTTGGCTTCATTCTCTCTCATCCCTTGGCACACCACCTCTCTCACACTTCATCCACCACCCACCACCACCATAACACCATCATCCACCACCATCATCCATTGTCCATCGTAGAGTGTGTGAGTCGTCTCGGGATCCAAGATTGATCGTAAGAGTTCTTGACAATCAAGGCCATGTTTGCCTAAGTCTCTTACATCACTTGGTGAAGACAAGTGTTTAGTATAATACTTTTTATTTTTAATCTTTTGCACTTTTTATTTGGTTTTGTATTAATGACTTTAATAACTAGTTGCTTATGTTGAAGGTGATCTTTCCTTATCGTTTGTCCGTGGTGTCTTGGCATTATTTTACTGTCTATATAAAATAAAAGATTTTCACCATTCATATCTCCACGGTCTATATGGAGGTATGTTGGCTACCTGGTTGGGGGTTAAGGGAACGGTTTGGTAAGGGTCTTGCCCTTGTTCAGCGTTTAGAGGTCCTGCTTGGGACCTGGGTCAAATTTAGTAGGATCTCCTTCAATGCCCATAGGTATTGGATGGCGGGGATCCAAACTCTTTGACCCCCTCATAAGTTAACTACTATTAATACTATAACCCGGCTATTTAGGACTGTATCCCTGCTGACTCAGACTACTTAGCCGAGGGTAACGTCACCGCCAAAAGCGGGGCCTACCACAATTTGCATTAATAACTTAATTCATTATCTTTCAATAATCTGACCCTTTAGGATTGTATCCTTGCTGACTCAAACTACTGGGTTGAGGGTAACGTCGCCTTCAAAAGAGGGGCCTACTACAATAACTAAGATAATCTCTTAAACAAGTGCAAAAGTGCAAAAATAATCAAAGGTTATACTAATACACGTGTCGGATCCAAGTGATTCATCTTGTCTATCTGTTTTTATTTTATTTTTATTTTCAGCATTTAGTTAGTTTTTATTTTTCTTAGTTTAAAACATTTTTCTAACTTTTTGATTTGATTAGACGTTGAGGATAAACCGGTATTAAAAGCTCTTGTGTCCTTGGACGACCTCGGTATCTTACCAACACTATACTACGTCCACGATGGGTGCACTTGCCCATATGTGTGTTTAGTGTTAGTAAATATCGTGTTTTATAAATTTAAAACTTGGCTAAAAGTGTAAAAAAAGGGGCTTAAATACTCATCAAAAATATAACACACTTCACGCACATCAAGTTTTTGGCGCCGCTGCAGGGGACACAAGGATTTTAAGAAAGCTTAAAATCGACGGCCTAATCAGTTTCTCAAAACTTTTTCAGAACGCGCGCATTTTTCTGCATTTTAGTTTAGTTTTGCATTTACAGTAGCCTGAACACGGGGCCGTGCTCACTGAACACGCCCCCGTGCTGCATATTTTTACTTAAATACCCAGATACAGAGTCTGACCACGGGGCCGTGTTCACTCAAAACGCCCCCGTGTTCAACGTGACCAGTAAATTTAATTAAAACGCCCAGATACAGACCCTGAACACGGGGCCGTGTTCATTCAACACGGGGCCGTGTCCAGCTTCTGTTTCAGTCTTATTTTTGTTTTCTGGTCCCGAGACTCAGTTGTGGTCTGTTGAGTGATTCTTATGGATCAATACTCAAGAGGTTACAACTACACCTATGATGAGGATGATTATAGGGGTAATTATTGCACTAATTGTCGTAACGCACGCTCGGTTCAATATAATAACTCATATCAACCATCCAATTCATACAACCATTATGAGGAGCCCAGGTACGAGCCATCAACTTCATACACATCCTATGAAGACCAAAGGTATGAACCTATTCCCTCATACTCATATTTTGATGAACCAAGGTATGAACCTTCATACTCATACTTTGAAGATTCAAGATATGAGCCACCACCTTCATACTCTTATTATGAGGAACCATGGCGTGAACACCCCACCTCATATGAGTACTATGAAGAACAAAGTTTCGACCCTTATCCATCATATACTTACAATGAAGAACAATGGTGTGAACCATCTACTTCATATGAGTATTATGAGGAACCAAGGATCGAACAACCGGATTCAAGCTTTGAGGATCCAAATTCTTTTTCTCTCACCGAAGTAACTAATAGGATATTGGAACAACTTAAAACTATCGAACGTTATATAAAAGAATCTCGCGCAAGGGAAGAGGAATCCCGCGCAAGAGAAGAACTAAAAAATGATAATAACGTAGAGGTAGTTGAAAATGTAGAAATGGAAGAACAAGAAAGTGAAAAACCGACACATGAGTTAAACAACGAAAAAGGTGAGTCCAATAATGTCAAAATTCAAGAAGAGTCTAATTTTGAGGAAATTATTCTCTTATCACCTACTTCCGAAAATCATTGTTTAATAACCCCTCATGCCAAGTTTTTAAAAGAGTTTAACACTAGTGCTAAAATCAAAGACTTAGTAAGTGTTAAGTTAACTAATGATCAAACCTCGCTAATAAAAGAAGATCCTTTTGAAATTAACATTACACCGGTTCCATGTTTCTTTCAAAATTCATTTATTAGTAATATCACCATTGATAAAGATCTTTGTGTTAACATAATGCCTAACTACATTTTTGAAAAATTAAGTATTAGTGATTTTACTCCACTTCAAATACCCATTTTTCTGTCCGATCGAAAAGTAATGAAATCAATCGGTGTAGTTGAAGATGTTTTGGTTCAAACAAATCAAATGGTAATCCCAACCGACTTCGTCATCCTAGATGACGCCCCCTTAGTCTTGGGAAAACCTTTTGTACAAACTCATAAAGCTTTGAAAAACCGGAAATTCAACAATCTACCTCTTCAATTAGGGGCATTCAAAAGGAGCATAGATCTTGAGCGTTCAATGAAATATCCTTTTGGTAACAATGACCCCCTAATTGAAGATGAAGCTGAACCACCCGATACAACCAACGAAGAAGACCACTTTGTCGAGGAAGAGATAGCCATAGAACAAACCTTTAAGATTCTTAATCTAGATGAGCCACAAAATAAGGTGTCTTCCAAAGACCCACCCGTTGAGCTCAAAGAACTTCCTAAAGGTTTGGAATATGCTTTTCTAGGCAAAGATGGTAGTTTACCTGTAATTATTTCATCTAAATTAAGTAATTTGGAAAAAGAAAAATTAATAAGCCTACTTAAAAAACACAAAAACGCGATCGCTTGGAAGCTTGTAGATATTAAAGGAATAAGCCCTTCCATGTGCACGCATAAAATTTTAATGAACGATGACTACAAAACGGTAATTCAACCACAACGAAGAGTGAACCCCAATGTTCAAGAAGTGGTTAAGAATGAAGTCATCAAACTACTCGACGCCGGACTAATCTACCCTATCTCCGATAGCCCGTGGGTAAGTCCCGTTCAAGTGGTCCCAAAGAAAGGAGGTATGACGGTAATAACTAACGAGAAAAATGAATTAATACCAACGAGAACCGTCACAGGATGGAGAGTTTGTATAGATTATAGGCGATTAAATGAAGCGACAAGGAAAGACGACTTCCCTTTACCCTTCATTGATCAAATGTTAGAAAGATTATCCGGTCATAAATTTTATTGTTTCTTAGATGGTTTTTCAGGTTACTTTCAAATACCAATAGCACCAGAAGACCAAGAGAAAACAACTTTCACATGTCCCTACGGAACTTTTGCATATCGACGCATGCCATTCGGTCTATGTAATGCGCCTGCAACATTTCAACGTTGTATGGTCGCCATTTTCCATGATATGATCGAAAAGACAATGGAAGTCTTCATGGACGACTTTTCCATCTTTGGAGACTCATATGACCAATGCCTCGATAATCTTGAACGAATGCTATCCCGATGTGAGGAAACTAACCTCGCCCTTAACTGGGAAAAATGCCATTTCATGGTAACAGAGGGAATAGTGCTCGGTCACAAAATCTCAAGCGAAGGAATGGAAGTTGATCGAGCAAAAATAGAAACTATTTCTCGATTACCTCCTCCATCCTCCGTGCGAGCAATCAGAAGTTTCCTAGGACATGCCGGATTTTATAGAAGGTTTATCAAAGACTTTTCAAAAATTTCAAGACCTCTAACAAAATTACTTGAAAAAGATGCACCCTTCATCTTTGACAAGGAATGCAATCAAGCATTTCTAACCCTCAAGGAAATGCTAGTCAATGCACCCATCATGATAGCGCCAGATTGGAAATTTCCTTTCGAAATCATGTGTGATGCAAGTGACTTTGCTGTTGGAGCAGTCTTGGGACAAAGAAAAGAAAAGCATTTCCACCCAATTTATTATGCTAGTAAAACTCTTAATGACGCACAAGAAAATTATACAACTACAGAAAAAGAATTACTAGCAGTGGTATTTGCTTTTGATAAATTTCGTTCTTATCTTGTTCTTTCTAAAACAGTAGTCTATACAGACCATGCAGCCATCAGGTACCTCTTCAAGAAGCAAGACGCAAAACCCCGTTTGATCAGATGGATTCTACTCCTCCAAGAATTCGACATTGAAATCAAGGACAAAAGAGGAGCAGAAAACACTGCTGCAGATCATCTCTCGCGCTTAGAAGACCCAGCTTTGGAAACAACCAGAGACGAGCAAATCAACGAGAAATTTCCCACGGAATCCTTGGAAATGATGGAAAGTAGACAAGAACCATGGTATGCCGACTACGCTAATTTCTTAGCTAGCGGTATAGTCACCAAAGGATGGCCACATCATCAAATAAAGAAATTCTTTGCTGATGTAAAGCATTACTTTTGGGAAGACCCCTATCTTTTCAAAATGTGTGCCGGCCAGCTCATCCGAAGGTGTGTCCATGGTAATGAAGCATGAAGAATTCTCTGTCATTGTCATGAAGGTCCATACGGAGGACATCATGGTGTCGCAAGTACCGCACGAAAGGTATTTGATTCGGGATTTTACTGGCCAACCATTTACAAGGATGCACAAAACCTTGTAAAGACATGTGATGCCTGCCAGAGATCAGGTAATATTTCTTCCAAAAACGAAATGCCTCAAAACGGCATTCTCGTCTATGAAATCTTTGATGTGTGGGGACTCGATTTCATGGGACCTTTCCCACCTTCAAAGGGAAACAAATATATACTTGTGGCAGTCGATTACTTGTCTAAATGGGCAGAGGCCGAGGCTCTTCCAACAAATGATGGGAGAGTAGTGGTAAAATTTCTGAAAAAACTGTTTTCTCACTTCGGGAGACCAAAGGCTTTAATAAGTGATAGAGGTACCCATTTTTGCAATCACCAACTCGAAAAAATATTAACAAGGTATGGGGTCTATCACCGGGTCTCAACAGCATATCACCCTCAAACAAATGGGCAAGCCGAAGTGACTAATCGAGGTTTAAAACGAATACTTGAAAAAACCGTAGGAATAAATAAAAAAGAATGGGCCGACAAGTTAGACGACGCTTTATGGGCTTTTCGAACTGCTTATAAAACCACTATAGGCACAACCCCATATAAACTCGTCTATGGAAAAAGTTGTCACTTGCCAGTAGAAATAGCTCACAAGGCCTACTGGGCAATAAAAAACGTAAACTTAGATTTAGAAAATGCAGGTAAAAATCGATTCTGTCAAATAAATGAATTAGACGAGCTAAGGAATTATGCATATTCTAACTCCGAAATTTATAAAGAAAGAATGAAAAATTTACATGATAAATATATTAAATCTAATGAATTTCGGGTTGGAGATCAAGTTCTATTGTTTAATTCACGACTTCGGTTATTTCCTGGTAAGCTAAAATCTAGGTGGTCCGGACCTTTTTCCGTCACCCATGTTTTTCCACACGGTGCAGTAGAAATTAAAACTCGAAATGGGACACCATTTAAAGTCAATGGCCAACGGCTGAAACTCTACCGAGGATCCATTGAGGATGAGGAAGAGGAGATCTCACTTCAAACGGTTAACGAATAGACTCATACCCGACATGTTACAGGTAAGTGTACGTTTAAAAACCGGTAAATCTTCTAACCATTTTTCGGAAATAAGGGGCATGCACACGAGCACATATAAAAAAATTTAAAACTTTGCTCGGCACGGGGCCGTGTCCGCTGGACACGGGGCCGTGTCGAGGCGACTGTCGGGATAAAACCCTCTTTTCCTATCAGTTACACCATTCCACACGCCCCGTTTAGCCGAAAACGCTCTGGTTTGAGGCGATTTTCTGCAGTTTTTCAACGTCACCAACGAATCTAACAACGTCAAGGTATGATTCTATCCTCCTTAGTAGTTAGATTAGTTACTTGCATGTAGTTAAAACATCAAAAATTGGGGAAAAATCTAGGGTTCTTCATGTTCATCCGGATCGAACTCAAAATTTTTGATGAAATTTGTTAGTAGTAGTTTAGATTAGAGTAGTAGAAAGTAAATAAGCATGTATTGTTGATAGATTTGTCCGATTTCCAACTAAAACACCAAACCCTTGTTCTTGAACCGAAAAACACGAAATTGAAAGGGTAAACGGTTTGTTTTGGGAAAAATGACACTTAGGGTTTCATTTTCGGGGGAAACCGCTACTATTGGGCTAAAAATTTTCAGGTTTTCGAAACCGAGACGAAAAATGAAATCTTTGGGTTACAGACGCCTGGACACGGGGCCGTGTCCGCCGAACACGGGGCCGTGTCCAGCCCACTGTTTGAAGTATCACTCTGATTTTCCTTGTTTCGTACTAACTTTTTATGTACTCTTTTCAGATGGCTAAATTCACAAGGTTTAACGCAAATGAACTGGACGCTAGGGCACGATACGAGGTTCTACAAACAAGACCGGAAGAGTACCCAAGGCGGGCGTGTACTGACTTGCTAACCATGGTGAATCAACTTGACCGCTTCAACAACATTGTGAGGGGTCCACTGCATGTCGCGTTGACCACCCGACTACGGTCGGTGCATCAATGCACGATGGAGTTCTACAGCACCTTCCTTTTCAACTCGAGATGTGACCCGTTTGACCATGATGCAGTCACATTCCGATGTGGAGGGACCACATTCACAACCTCCATGGCACAGTTTGGAGCCATCATTGGGCTATATAGTGAAGAGGAAGCGGGGAATGAAGAGAATACTGGGGGATTACGAGACTTGGATGCAACTGAACGTCAAGCCGCATGGGCTCAAATAGGTGAAGGAATCTACAACCCAAGCAGCACCAAAAGCACCAAACTGAGGGACCCGCTTTACCGCTACATTCACAGGCTCCTCTCCTACTCGCTGAACCAACGCCATGACAGTAGTGGCGTTGTTGGGTTGAAAGATTTGGTTGTCCTTCACTGCATCCACAACCAGAAGCCTCTCGATGTTCCATACCTCCTACTGCGAAACATGCACCTAAACCGCCTTGCTCACGCTCCTACACCGATCTTCTTCGGAGGATGGGTGTACCGTCTTTTCAAGCACTTCACGAATATCCCAAGGTCCTTCGAAAGGAGTCCATGGTCGGGACGGGTCGATTACCACATTTGCCGATCCATGAACTTGCTTTATGAAGCGGAGGACGGGACGGTGAGCTTTCAGAGGACGCAAGGCTATGCATGGAACCCACAGGAGGCTCTAGTTCTTCATGCACCACATCCCCATTTTCAGTACCCACCCCAAGGCGATCCGGGTCAATCCTCCTCTCAAGGAGGTGGTTTTCCTAATTTTCAAAGTTTACATGATCTTTTGCAGGAAAACCTTATGTGCACCAGGAACACCTACAATCTCGCCAACAACACATACCACCGGGTTGGAGCTATCGAGCGCAACGTTAACGATATACAAGATGATATCGGTAGCATCCGGGAGTACATGGCGAGGCATGGGGGCGGAGGTGATGGGAGTGATGAAGACATGGAGTAGGAGGCTTGGAGGAACAAGGGGCTGGTTGGTGATGAGCCCACAGGTTTAAGTGCCCTTCTATCTATCAAACAATTCATGGCCTGCGTGCCATTTGTCGAACAATTTACTTTCTCTAACTACTTTTTATCTTTGTTTTATTTTTACCTTATGTTTGGATGACGCTTGACGATGGTAAATTAGGATGGTTTGTGCTTGTTTGGTTTGGTATTGAGTGATTAAACAGGTGCAATGCAAGGGTTAGAGTGCTAAACATTAGCACTTGCAGCCCCGAGATGGAGAAACCGGGAGAAAAAACCTATTTTTCAGGCTAACAGACTGTCCACACGGGGACGTGTCCAGCCGACACGCCCTCGTGTTCATCTCCCAGATCTGCTGTTTGGCTACTGACCTGCAATTTTTTGCCAGACACGAGGCCGTGTCCAGCCGACACGCCCCCGTGTTCACTTTCTGTAAGTTTTCGTTACTGGCAGTTCACCACGGGGCCGTGTCCAATGGACACGGGGCCGTGTCCAGACTGCCAGTAACATAAACCTTTGCTTTTAAACCCACTTTTACACATTCTAATCAACTAAAAAACATTATTTTTGGACACATTGAGGACAATGTGTAATTTAAGTGTGGGGGGGATGCTAAAACCTTGAAATTTTGCAAAATCCTAAACACAAGCCTTACACAAAACTCTATTGGAACCGCTAAACACCCCAAATTTTTTCAAAAACTTTTTCAATTTTTTTTATTTACTTGTCTTAGTTTAAGTTGGGAATAACAAGTTCTAAAAAGGTTATATTTTTACAAGTTTACAACCGATAGCGTCGTGATAAAAAAAAAAGAACCAACATAAGAAAATTATGAAACGGCATAACAAGTCTAGTTAAAAATTTGATTATATATACTTGGTCACATTAAAAAACCCATTCCCACAAAAGTGAGTTTTGAGCCTTTATTGAGCATAAAAATATACATATTTAGACTAAATGCTCATTTTTCGTTTCTTGTGTGAATAGCCGCTCGGTTCTTACAAATCTAGAACTTGCCACGACGATACATTCCCGGTCCTTACCAACTTAAACCCAAGTAAGTAAATGATGGAGGCATTAGGACTAACCATTTTCTTTCAAAACCATTATTTTTCATTTTTTTACCTACCCAAAATCCCCCTAGATAGCCCCTTTGAGCCTAAACCTTTCATTTCATTACCCCAAAACCCTTTTTACCCACCAAAAACCTTTTTATTTTTCACCCTTTATTTTAGTAACAAGCTCGCTTTTTCGTAAACTCACCTTTTTATGTGACGATCAAAAAAAAAAAATAGTGATGAAGTCAAAAACAAACAAAAGCTATATAAAAGCTTGTTTGGAGAAATACTTCAAAAAAAAAAATAAAAAAAAATAAAAAACAAAATAAAAAATAAAAAGTCACTAAAAACAAGGTATTTCACGAAAACCGACGCTTGTTACGATTTTCGCCCTTTTTACTAACCACTAACCAACCACCCACCTTTAACCCAAGCCTAACCCTTTACCCCAAAAAGTCCTCTTGATATTTACAAAGGTAAAAAGTTAAAAAGGAGGAGGATTGATTGCTTGGCAAGCCTATGGAAGGCGTAAGTTCCATGCCGCTCTCGAGTGATTCACTAAAATATACACCTTCGGCCGAGTGTTGAGTGATCTCCCGTGAGGTATGTGAACTTGTATATAAATGGAATTTTAATAAGGCATGCTATGCCCAAATAAGTAATTTATCTTATGAAACATTCAAAATAAATCATAACGAATAGGATTGTAAATAAATAAAAATAAAACTTACAAAGACCTTGGATTCCCGACACTCTAGGACAAGCTAAAAACTTCTCTTCTACCTATTCCATTTGGGAATGTAAGCCACATTTAAAGAGTTTTGCTTGAGGACAAGCAAAAGTTCAAGTGTGGGGGTATTTGATGTGTGTAAAATGCAACATATAAATCACATCAATTAAGGCATAAAACTAACCCTTTTTAAGTACTAATGTTGGAAAAAGAGTGTTTTTGTCTTCCTTTTGTATTTTCAGGATGAAATGAGCTCAAAATCACAAAAGAAGCAAAAAGACAACTAATTCTACCATAAATACAAGAAAAGGAACAAAAGTAGACTGCCCGGACCCTCAACGGCACCTCCCAAAGCAAAGGAGAAGAAACAGAGTCTGAACACGCCCCGTGTCCAGCGAACACGGGGGCGTGCCCAGGAAGCAGCAGAAAAGACAAACCAGTAGAAGCTTCCATTGCCCACCACGGGGCCGTGTCCAGCGGGCACGGGGGCGTGGTGAAAGTACAGCAGGCGCATTAATTGTAATTGCGAATTACAATTAATGAAGAGAGAGAATGTCAGACGGGCACGGGGCCGTGTCCAGCGGACACGGGGCCGTGTCCAGCCTTCTGTTCAGCCTATAAATAGAGAAGCTTGGCTTCATTCTCTCTCATCCCTTGGCACACCACCTCTCTCACACTTCATCCACCACCCACCACCACCATAACACCATCATCCACCACCATCATCCATTGTCCATCGTAGAGTGTGTGAGTCGTCTCGGGATCCAAGATTGATCGTAAGAGTTCTTGACAATCAAGGCCATGTTTGCCTAAGTCTCTTACATCACTTGGTGAAGACAAGTGTTTAGTATAATACTTTTTATTTTTAATCTTTTGCACTTTTTATTTGGTTTTGTATTAATGACTTTAATAACTAGTTGCTTATGTTGAAGGTGATCTTTCCTTATCGTTTGTCCGTGGTGTCTTGGCATTATTTTACTGTCTATATAAAATAAAAGATTTTCACCATTCATATCTCCACGGTCTATATGGAGGTATGTTGGCTACCTGGTTGGGGGTTAAGGGAACTGTTTGGTAAGGGTCTTGCCCTTGTTCAGCGTTTAGAGGTCCTGCTTGGGACCTGGGTCAAATTTAGTAGGATCTCCTTCAATGCCCATAGGTATTGGATGGCGGGGATCCAAACTCTTTGACCCCCTCATAAGTTAACTACTATTAATACTATAACCCGGCTATTTAGGACTGTATCCCTGCTGACTCAGACTACTTAGCCGAGGGTAACGTCACCGCCAAAAGCGGGGCCTACCACAATTTGCATTAATAACTTAATTCATTATCTTTCAATAATCCGACCCTTTAGGATTGTATCCTTGCTGACTCAAACTACTGGGTTGAGGGTAACGTCGCCTTCAAAAGGGGCCTACTACAATAACTAAGATAATCTCTTAAACAAGTGCAAAAGTGCAAAAATAATCAAAGGTTATACTAATACACGTGTCGGATCCAAGTGATTCATCTTGTCTATCTGTTTTTATTTTATTTTTATTTTCAGCATTTAGTTAGTTTTTATTTTTCTTAGTTTAAAACATTTTTCTAACTTTTTGATTTGATTAGACGTTGAGGATAAACCGGTATTAAAAGCTCTTGTGTCCTTGGACGACCTCGGTATCTTACCAACACTATACTACGTCCACGATGGGTGCACTTGCCCATATGTGTGTTTAGTGTTAGTAAATATCGTGTTTTATAAATTTAAAACTTGGCTAAAAGTGTAAAAAAAGGGGCTTAAATACTCATCAAAAATATAACACACTTCACGCACATCAGGTGACAGTCCATTCGGATGGTAGTCCGATCGGATGGCATTCCGTCCTGGTCGTTCTGATCGTCTTACACTTGGTTGTTTTGATAGTTTGGCGTTTTATCGAGATGTTTTGATAACGTGTTAAGCAATAGAAACCTCGTCAATACTTGGTACTCCTGATCGGACAGGACTCACCCAAATCCGACCAGTTAACTGTTCGAGACGGTGTTCCATGTTTAACCCAAGATCGGTAGTCTCGTGGATAGAATCCAGATCTTGAACCAACACAACCACAAGAATGAGTAGAAAGTCGGTACAAGCTCCGATTCTATCGGTTTTGAGTGCATTGAGTGTAAAAGAGTTGAAAGAAAGTTGGAAAACCATTTTTCAATCCTTTTCACCTTGGATATGTTTAGAGCTATGAAAGATCTTCGTTTATTTTATGTGGAAATCGTTCAGATCTAAATTGTTATTAGTGGATTGAGGCCAAAACATGAAGTTCCTAAGAACACCATGATGACATCATCCTAGAACACCTCGAATCTAGTGATTTCACGGTTAAAAACTAAGATTCAAAAGGTAGAAAGGTGTAGGAGTGCGTGTAGATCAAGAAAGTACAAGATTTAGGTTGAAAACTTACAAGATTTGAGAGAAATCGAAGAAAAAATGCTTGAGTGCGGCTGGTTCGAGCAGAGAGATGTCACCACCCCAAAAGTGGTAACAAGTGAGGTATTTATAGGGTTTCCCAAAGTGGAAAGGGCTGTTCGATCGAGTGACAGCCTGATCGAATGGCTGGTCGATCGGCTGGCCACTTGGTTGGTTAGTCACTTGATTCGAGTGTTCGGTGCGACGAGTTTTGCTGTTTCGATTGTGATTGCGAGCGTTGCGATGTGATAGAGTTTCTCATTCAAATTACTTTTAATCCCAACTACTATATCTACATACAATCATCCTAAATTACTTGCGTTTAGCGTTTGCGATTCAATTTCGATTCGATTTCGATTCGAGTTTCGATTGCGTTTCGATTAATCACCATAACACAACATAAATAAACATGCACAAGTAACACATAAAAGGCACACACACGTATAACAATAACCAAAATGCGTGATTCGAGTTACGAGCGTGATTGTGATAAGCAAATAAAGCGATCAAATAAGCGATAAATATCGAATAACCTCGATCATTAATAAGTACTCCACATAATACAACTAACGTAAAGCATAAAATAGACTAACTACGAGTCAAAGAAGTCAAACAAGAATTGAGCAAGGAGTGAAAGATCGCAATTAGCAATCTTGTCTTCCTTTGACTTCATCTTGAGTTTGACTTTGACTTCCGAAACACGGGGTGTTACAGCCTCCACCTATTAAGGGAATTTCGTCCCGAAATTAGGCCGAAGCCGTAACAAACAACTGCGGGTACTTTGCCTTCATGTCGCTTTCGAGTTCCCAAGTGAACTCTGCGCCTCGTTTGCCTTCCCAGCGAAACTTCACAATGGGAATGCGCGAGCGTCTGAGCTGCTTGGTTTGGCGGTCCATGATTTCGACAGGCTTCTCCACGAAGTGTAGTGTTTCGTTTACTTGAAGATCGTCAAGAAGCACGAACAGATCATTCTCAGCCAGGCACTTTCTGAGGTTCGACACATGGAAAGTTTGGTGAACGTTATTAAGTTCCTCCGGTTGTTCGAGTCTGTAGGCGACTTTTTCGATCCTTTCCAGAATCTTAAAAGGTCCAACATATCGAGGCGCGAGCTTTCTTTTCTTGCCGAATCTGACCACACCCTTCCAAGGTGATACCTTTAGGAGTACATGGTCGCCAACGTCAAATTCAAAGGGCTTGCGTCGTCTATCAGCGTAACTTTTCTGACGACTCCGAGCTTTCCGCAGGTTGTCTCTTATTTGGAGGATTTTGTAAGTTGTTTCTTGAAATAGCTCGGGACCGGTTAATTGCGAATGCCCGATCTCGTGCCACACAATAGGCGATCGACATCTTCTTCCGTATAGAGCCTCAAACGGTGCCGAGTAAATTGCCATTTTAGTCCCTGAGTTTTGTCCAAATTTGCCATTTTAGTCCAAATAGTTTTTTTTTGCCTCTGGGTCCCTGACTTTTCCCTTTTGTTGCCATTTTGATCACATACACTAACTCCATCCAAAAACTCCATCTTTAACCAGGGGTATTTTGGGGATTTTCATTTTAAATGTTTTCAATTGCCATTTTGATCCTATTCCAAAAAATCAAAAAAATTCCAAAAAATCAAAAAAATTCAAAAAAATTCTAAAAAATCATAAAAATTCTAAAAAATTCAAAAAAAATACAAAAAATCCGTTTCGGTGCGAACCGTTTTGAACCCTAACCGTTTCGAGCTGAACCGTTTATACCGAACCCAGAGGCAAAAAAAAACTATTTGGACTAAAATTGCAAATTTAGACAAAACTGAGGGACTAAAATGGCAATTTACTCAACGGTGCCATTTGAATGCTAGAATGATAACTGTTGTTATACGAGAATTCGACTAGTGGCAGGTAAGCGTCCCAATTACCACTGAAGTCTATAACACATGAGCGAAACATGTCTTCCAAAGTATAGATCGTTCTTTCAGTCTGACCATCGGTTTGTGGATGGAATGCAGTACTCAGATTAAGCTCAGTACCGAGTGCAGCTTGAAACGTTTCCCACAGACGCGAGGTAAACCGAGCTTCACGATCATAAATGATATCGCGAGGCGTACCGTGTCGACAGATAACTTCGTTTGTGTAGATTCGGGCTAATCTTTCTACTTTGTAGTCTTCTCGTATTGGCAGGAAGTGAGCTGATTTGGTCAGACGGTCGACGATAACCCAGATGCTATCGTGACCTGATGGCGTGCGCGGGAGTTTGGTTATGAAGTCCATGGCTATACTCTCCCACTTCCATATAGGGATCGGGGGTTGTTCAAGTAAGCCAGAGGGTCTTTGGTGTTCAGGCTTGACTTTCGAGCAAGTTAAGCAATTTCCAACGTAGAGAGCGATATCCCTCTTCATGCCCGGCCATCAGTACTTGTAGTGAAGATCATGGTACATTTTGTCGGCACCGGGATGAATAGAATACCGAGATTTGTGGGCTTCGCCCATCAAAATCTGCCGCAAATCGTTCCGCTTAGGAATCCAAATTCGGTCCAGATAATGGAATATCCAATTCGACTTATTCACAAGCTGGGCTCCATCATGGTGAATTCTTTCCTTCTTCAAAGTACGCTCGTTGAAACAAGCATGTTGGGCTTCACGGATGAGGGTCTTCAGATGATGCTGGGCTGGAATATTGGGAATGCTGTGCAGATAGCTCCGCCTGCTGAGAGCGTCGGCAACGACATTTGCTTTGCCTGGGTGATAACGAATCTCACAGTCGTAATCGTTGAGAAGTTCAACCCATCGGCGTTGACGCATATTAAGTTCTTTCTGTTTGAAGATATGTTGTAGGCTCCTATGATCGGTGAAGATCGTACACTTGGTACCATACAGGTAATGTCGCCAAATCTTTAACGCAAAAACATTCGCGCCTAGCTCGAGGTCATGGGTGGTATAGTTCTTCTCGTGGATCTTGAGCTGACGAGATGCATAAGCAATGACCTTGTCCCACTGCATGAGAACACAACCAAGACCAAGGTTCGAGGCATCACAATAGGCAATGAAGTCGTCGTTTCCGTAGGGTAAAGTGAGGATGGGAGCATTACAAAGCATGTGCTTGATGGTTTGGAAGGCAAACTCTTGTTCAGTTCCCCAAACAAAGGATCTGTCTTTATGCGTGAGAGCGGTAAGCGGCACGACGATTTTAGAGAATCCTTCGATAAACCGTCGATAATAACCCGCTAGTCCGAGAAAAGAATGGACCTCAGACGGGTTCTTTGGTGTAACCCAACTTTTTATGGCTTCAATCTTCGCGGGATCGACATTAATACCTTGACTGTTCACAATATGACCGAGGAATTGAACCTCCTCCAGCCAGAATTCACTTTTGGAGAACTTGGCATAGAGTCGATTCCCCTGGAGTAGCTCGAGAACCAAATGTAGATGTTGCGCGTGTTTGGCTTTCGACTTGGAATAGATCAGGATATCATCGATGAACACGATGACGAAGCGGTCTAGAAATGGTTTACACACCCGATTCATCAGATCCATGAAAACCTCGGGTGCGTTGGTTAGACCAAAAGGCATAACAATGAACTCATAGTGGCCGTATCGAGTGCGAAAAGCGGTTTTAGGTATATCCTCCTCTTGAATGCGCAGTTGGTGATAGTCTGAACGTAGATCGATCTTTGAGAAACATGTAGAACCTTGTAGCTGGTCGAACAAATCATCAATTCGAGGCAGGGGATAGTGATTCTTGATTGTCAACTTATTCAACTCCCGATAGTCGATGCACATCCTGAACGACCCATCCTTCTTTTTGACGAAAAGGACCGGCGCGCCCCATGGAGAGGTGCTCGGGCGAATGAAGCCTTTATCAAGCAATTCCTAGAGCTGGCTCGAGAGTTCACGCATTTCGGACGGAGAGAGTCGATAAGGGGCTTTAGCAACGGGGTTTGCCCTAGAAATGAGGTCGATACGGAAGTCGATATCACGAATTGGAGGTAGACCGGGGAGATCATCAGGAAACACCTGAGGGAATTCACAAACAACAGGGACATCTTTCACTTCTGTCTTACCTTTCTTTACCTTCTCCGCTACTACAATGTTAGCCAAGAAAGCTCTGTATTCCTTGCGGAGATACTTGCTAGCTTGGACACATGACATAAGCTTGAGACCTTTCGAGGGAGTTTCACCATAGACACACAGCTGGTCACCATTAGCTAGCGCGAATCGAATCATCTTGTCAAAGCACACAACTTCAGCATGGTTTTCACGAAGAAAGTCCATGCCTACTATGATGTCAAAACTTCCGAGCTGCATCGAAACAAGATCAATCGGAAAGATGTGATTGTTGAGCTCAAGAGTACAATCACGAAGAACAGAATTAACGGCGACGGTTCTTCCGGTGGTGACTTCGACATCGAACGTCGAGGAGAGATGGGAGCGTTTACGATTAAGGAGCTTCTCGAACTCAAACAATACAAAACAGTTATCGGCTCCAGTATCAAACAAACACGATGCATAAATACCATTCACAAGGAACGTACCATTGACCACGTTGTTGTCAGCCTGGGCTTGGCGCACGTTGATGTTGAAACTTCTGGCGCGTGCTGCTTGCTGTTGTTGCTGTTGAGGCTATTGCTGCTACTGAGGTTGCTGCTGCTGGGGCTCTTGTTTCACAACCCTGTTCGGGCATATGTTGGCGAAATGGTTAGGATTGCCACATGCGAAGCAGACTCTGGCGTTGACCGCGGGTGCCTGAGCCGCTTGTTGACCTTGAGGGGCGGTGAGAAGAGCTTGTTAAGTAGGAGCGGGAGCTGCGGTGTTGCGGGGGCCGGTTCGACAGTTGGCGGTGAAATGGCCATACATATTGCAATGCATGCAAAATCTGCAGGCGATTCCCATCGGGTGATGATTAGTGCATGTCGGACAGGCTGGGTGGAGACCAGTGTATGCACGCTTTGCAGGCGGTGCATAGGTAACTTGTGCTGGTGCTGATCGGTGTTGGAGTTGCTGCTGAGCCGGTACGGCTTGGAGTGGAGCAGCAGTGGTTGTGACGGCACAGTTCTTGTTGCTTGAGCTACTGTTGTTGTTCTTCCTCTTGCGACGAGAGGACTTTGACGATTGCGGAGCGGCGGTGGTGGTGTCAGCGGTTGGTGCAGTGGTGGTAGCTTGGTGCAGGTTCTTTGAAGCTTTATCCTAAAAACCAGCTTTTACTCGCTTGTGGTTGATTTCAGCGGCAAGCAAGTAAGTTTCTTCGATTGTAGCTGGCTTGGAAGCACGCACAAATTCTGCAACACAATTCGGCAGAGCGCGGATATACTTCTTGATTGTCATGTCAGTAGTCTTCACTTGATCAGGGCGGATAATACTGAGCTGCTTGAAGCGAGCAGTCAAAGCAGCGTTGTCACCTTCCTTCTGCTTCAGGTGCCAGAATTCATCCTCCAGCTTTTAGCGCTCATGGGGAGGGCAGAACTCTTCGAGCATAACATTCTTCAACTCATCCCATGACAGACCATAGGCTGCATCATTTCCGCATTTGTTCCTTTCGGCCGTCCACCATTCTAATGCGCTGGACTGGAAGACGCCGGTAGCATTTAGGGTGTGGAGATTGTCAGGACATCCGCTCTGTCGCAGGGTGAGTTCGATCGAGTCGAACCATTGAAACCAGGCCATAGGGCCATCTTCAGCAGTGAACTCTTTCGGTCCGCATGCCTTGAACTGTTTGAAGCTGAAAGCAGCTTTAGGGGTAGCCTTGTGAGCTTCGGTCCTGGACTCTTCGGACGATTTGCTCATGTTCTCGTACAGTTCACTCACGATCTGAGGAACAGTCTTTGCTACCTGCTTAGCGACCATGGCAGCGAGGCGTTTGTCTCTCTGTTCTTGACGAGAAAGTCGTAGGTGACGAGGTCTATATGAGGGTCCAGATGAAGGTCCAGATGACGACATTGTCTGCAACAGACATCGCCATATGGCTCAATTACAACAAAATCGAATCTCACCTCCCAACGCTAATACTACTAAAGCTCAGGAACACATCCAATCATATAGTCACATAGGCACATAATCACAGAGGCACATAAGCACATAGACGCACCAAATCACATAGAGCACAGACACACGTAATTAATAGAAACCACACTATATTTTGTACGTATTCATCTATATGTGTCATACGTGTTCCTTTATTATTCAAGGTTCGTGCGTTCGAGAATAGCGATTGTCGGGTAGTATAGCGTATAGTATAACATAAGCGAGTTCCGTAGCATGTGATTATCCATAAGCAACGATTTGGTAGCGCTTTGAGATAAAGGTGTAGTGCGATTCGTGTGTGTCGATCAAAGCGAACGCGAAAAGCGAATAAATCACCAAAAATCGTAACACATAAACAGATAAAAGCACATAAAACACATAAAATCCACATAAAATCCACATAAAATTGATAAATATCAGAGTCGGCAGTAGCAAGCTCAGAGTCGAAACACATAAAAATTCGAGAAATAGATTGTCTGTGGCTATTAGACATCGACTAACCAAAGCGATTCGACTATTCACAAAGACCCTTGGTACACACTTTGGCCTTCGAGACTGTGCTCTCGTCTCGAATGTGGACGAACGGCACGCATCCTTGCAGTTACGGTGTGACTTCAAGTCGTTGGAGTCCGTCGAGACTTTGGTGAGAGTTTTGTTAAACAAAATGGGGGGAAAGACAAGTTGTCAAGGTTCGGGTTTCACCCCTGACTTAACAACTTTGTACCTGTTTGGTACGAAAGGGAAGAATTTTGTGTTGAAGAACGGATTTCACTCCTGATTCAACGCAAACTCTCCTGTTTATAGATAAAATGCGGGTCGAATAAGTAATTTAGTCGAGAGTTTGCGGTTTTCACACCTAATCTGTACCTATTCCGCCCCTTTCTTTTTCGAAAATTAGAGTGCGGTGATAGTGTAGCGTGCGAGAGGATAGCGAGAAGTAGCACGTAAGCTTGTACAGAACCCTTACAGGGTATGCACAAGTCGGTCTGTTGGTACCTAACTATAAACTAAGTCATTTCTAAGACGTCGACCCGGACTAGGTCGAGTCTGGCCTAATTCCCTATAGTTATGGCTCTGATACCAATCTGTCACACCCCAACCGATGGCGGAATTATCGGGGCGCGGCACTGAGCGAAACAGATTGTCCAGAAGTTTCCATAACAACTATAATTACCAATTATTTAAAGCAACACGTCCCATACCATGTCATAAAAGATAACATAATTATTACAGACAAGATCTAGTCAAATTGTTCTGTTCCGACAACTCAGATTTTTATTATAAACAATTGTTTATTGATCTAGGTCTTTCCTAGCCTCGATTTCACAGCAAGCTAAGCAAATAAGCATCCTAAGCACCTGTCACATACGTTAAAGTAAAGGTCAATACACATAGTGTAAAGGTGAGCATACAAGTTTAATTAGATATAATAGAGTTCGAAATTGTTACGCATAACTAGCACGTACACAGTGTGAAACGAAGCATGTTAGTTATCGACATGAACTTATCGATACCAATAACTGCGGGTTGACTGCCCAAGGCAGTTCGTAATACACACTCACCACTGTGAGCCATGTAATAAATTGTCCTTAACAACCCCTGAGAACAGGTGCTGAGTCCAAACAAATAGTACTACTGTTGCTAAGGCAGGTAGACAACATTCCATGTGTAAACATAACAAACAAGCATTCATTAAGTCACGTATAACATGCAGTAACGGTTAGCGTTACAAGTATTGCGTAGTGTGTTCGATGTGATTTAGAATAGGTAACGTATGTAAATCTTCCGGGAACACATCTTCATAATCACGTACCACCGGTACATCTCCGATTTTTGGAGACTCTTTCTCCGACTCACTTGCGTATACCATATATGCTTTGCATCCATGTTTCATAAGTGTGTGAGCCTCTAGCATTGTGCATACCACCGGGTTACCCCCTTTTTCACCGTATATGGTAACGTGCTTTCCGCTAGGAGATGTCAGTTTTATCTCCTTTCGGAAACAAGCCACCTTTGCGTGGTATCGGGGCAACCAATCCATACCCACGATCACTTGGAATTCTCCCATCGACATCTGGATTAAGTCTATTGTGTATTCTTCGTCATCAATGCTCAATTTGCAATTTTGGTACACATCACAAACGATAAAAATCTTATTGTTACCTATTTATACTTCTAAAGGCATAGATAATTTTGTTAGAACAAATGAAGGATGTCGAATAAACCCATATGAAATAAAGGATTTATTCGCACCCGTATCGAATAATACACGTGCAGGAATCGAACACACTTATTGATAACCTTACCGGATGCTTGATCAATCGCACCCGTATTCTCTAAATCTACTTAAAACAATTAACTCTTACCGGATGCTTGATCAAGCTTGAACCGAACACACTTATTGATAACCTGGCGATCTGATTACCAACTTGTAAGACTCTTCTTAAAATAACCGAATTTATAATATATAACACGCATTTAATATAAAAATTTCGAGTTTACAAAAACTTCATGGTTTTAAGATCAAACTTGATCATAACATTCAAGTCATCATCCTAGTAGATAAACTTTTAAAACATAGTTTAAGTGTTTACATGTTACTAAAACAAAATAGATAAAAATGCGGAAGCTTCATTTGGTGCGTTCGGTTCTTGATATTTGCTTGATCGCCATCCAGATTAGGTTCACCATCACCTACGGTCAAAACCATGAAAATAATTAGTTTTGACACATAAAAATCAAGTAAAAACAAGTTCCGTGTTCAAACATGTCAAAAACAACAAAATTTCACGTTTTGGGTTGGTCGCGCCACGCGACGGAGATAGGGGTCAGACGTCGCGGCCCGCCACCGCTGTGGCGTCGCGCGACGGTGAACCGGTTTGGCCGTGGCGTAGTGCTACGGTGAGATTTTGACATAATGTTTGTTGGCCGGAGCTGCAAATCAGCCCAGCACCATTTTTTATCAAATCCAAACTTTAAATCGACATAACTTTTGACTCGGGCGTCCGTTTTAGCCGATTCTTTTTCCCACGCGACCGTAATTAAATTACGGACCCGTTTATCAACACAATTCACACAAATTTTCAGTTTAAAAACAGTTGGTCTTTATTTTGGCTCTTTATTTATTTGACCCGTTTGTCTACAAGTTCAACAACTCGTTTTATTGTCATCTCATGTCTACAACCGATTTACCTAATCTCGGGTTTACCCACTATAGCGTTTCGCTCCCTTCAAGAGGGACACTTATGCAGTAATCATCTTGCTTGTTGACGAGGTGTGACCCGCATCGGTCAACCCGACCCGGTTACAACCTATTATATTAATATAAATACAAACGATTATTCTAGAACCTTCCATATCTACATGGAAGTTGCACAACCAAATCTCCAACTTTGCGGGAAGATCGTGTAAATCTCTAACTTATCGGAATATATCCTAGGTTAAAGGAAACCCTAATGGAAAACCTATAAATAGAGGTAAACGTATAAGGTATGATCATCTTGTTCTCATATATCTTCTTCTCCAAAACTTCTTTCATCAACCAATACTTATTCTCACGCCGGAGGGTGGTTACAGGAATAACCCCATTCCTGTAACGAGTCCTAACGGTGTTTCTGTTTTGCAGCCAAGCGTTCGGGTCACTAATCATTGAAGCCGTAGGTGCTGCATAGGTCAGTGTTTCTTCATTGGCGCCATCCGTGGGACCTATTTAGCGACAAGAACCTCATGGCAAGTGATCAGAACACGGCTGGTCAAACGTTGGCAGATAATAATTTGGCGTTAGGGGCGGAAACCAGTACCGTCCCACAGTCTTCCCCAGCCGTTACGAGGTCGTTAGACCCAGAGTTCGAGGCAGAAGGACCACCTCCAGGTTTTGACAATATCACCACCGTCTCTTCCCAGACTGTGGTTACAAGCCCTTTCCTCTATATGCCCTCACAAATACCACCAAGGGGGTTGGGGGGAGCTAGCAGTAACACATTCACCCCGGTGACAACTATTTTTTCACAGGCTTCACGC
Source organism: Helianthus annuus (assembly GCF_002127325.2). Lineage (NCBI taxonomy): Eukaryota > Viridiplantae > Streptophyta > Magnoliopsida > Asterales > Asteraceae > Helianthus > Helianthus annuus. The sequence goes on from NC_035435.2 coordinate 118,253,195, forward strand.
CTTTACTCCACCCATGTTATTACCTCGGCGAGCCCTAGTACCATAGTGTCAGAAATCAGTACGCCCCAATACTACCAGCCGTTGGTTTCCAACCCAATGCCGCCGCTATACTCAGCAGCGCTCACGGCGGCGTTATCTACACCACCTCATCAGCCGGTCATCATGCCAACTGGAGTAATGAATGCCCCTGTCACACCAGGAAATCAGGTGTATTTCCCGGGGTATTGCTATGCACCCCCTTACGGGTATTTACCCTCATACGGGGGTTCAGCGTACCCGTTTCAGGGAACAGCGCAAGGAAGCTCTCAATCGCCGTACGCGGCTTACATGCCGCCATAGTGGAATGTTCTAACTCCACAACCAATGTATACTCAAGCGCCAACTGAGCCTGTGCACGACAGAGGAAATGCGGTCAGACCCCGGGTAGCCCCATTGGAAAACTCCAACCTAATGGCAGGACCTGCCCCGGGTACGAACGTTCCACCAGCACAACCCGTAAATGTGGAAGAAGATGAACTAACCAAACCATACAAGCCGGTAGACGCGACGTTCCGGTCCAAATTCACTCGTAGGATCGCCGAAGCTCCTATTAAGGAAAACCCCAAAATGCCCCAAACGGTCGGCAAGTACGATGGCCTCACCGATCCTGACGACCATCTCAATTTATTTAAGAGCGCTGGTGAAGTGGCCTGCTGGCCCATGCCCCTATGGTGCAAAATGTTCGTACAAACTCTAGTGGGAGCGGCACGAGTATGGTGGGACAGCCTGCCCACAGGCGAGATAGACAGCTTTGAAGATTTGGAATCAAAGTTTATCCTCCAGTTTAGTCAGCAGCGCCGACATACGAAAGATAGGAACGAACTCCTTCATATTCGTCGCCGAGACAATGAGACGGTAGAAAACTTTATCATCAGATTCAACAAAGAAAGCCTGGCGATCCCAGGCGTCACCAACGATCTGGCATGTGGAGCGTTCCTCCAAGGAGTCAACGATGACGAGCTACTAAGAACGCTGCATGGAAGGGATGGTGTACCCCCAACCATAGATGAAATACTGCGAATAGCCAAAGTATATGTTATACAAGAAAAAGCGGTAGCAGCCAGTCACGCAGCCAATAGAAAGAAAGAAGCCCTAAAAAATCAGGAGGAAAAAGATCACCGGGGGTCCAAAAGCAAACATAGGGGGGACCGATACCAGAGAAACGACAAAGACTCGCGATATGACAGACACCGAAGCTCCTATTCAAGGAACGAGACGTCAAAACCTCGGTCTGAATATCCCAACTTAAGCAAGACCCCAGCTGAAATTCTTGCCTCAGAAAACCTCAGGCTTAATGCACCAAAGCCGTTGAAAGACAACCCTAACAAGGATACGAGTAAATACTGCGAGTACCACAAGGGGAGCGGGCATGACACCAACGACTGTTTTCAGCTTAAAAAACAGATCGAATACTTCGTGAAGTCGGGTAAGTTGGCACACCTAGTGCGAGATATCAAGCAAGGCCCGCCTGTGGTCAAGGAGGAGAATGATAAAGCGGTAGGCAAAAGGCTGCGCGAATTGAACATGGTACACGCTGACACGGGAAGGGGGCGAAGCGGAGTTTCTCCACGCTCGAGCCTTGGATGTTGGCAACAATGACTATAGAACCGCGAATGGAGGATTTGCATCTTACCACAGACGCCCTGATCATCTCCGCGGCAGTAGGAGACTACCGCATGAGGCGAATCCTAGTCGACACCGGAAGCTCAGAAGACATTATCTATGAACATTGCTTTAACAGAATGCAACCAGAGGATAGGAAGTTGCTTGAATCAGTACACGCCCCTATCAAAGGTTTCACAGGGGAAAAGGTTGACCCTATTGGTCAAATCACTTTCCCGGTAACCTTCGGGCAACCACCTAAAGAAAGAACCATACTACTAACTTTCCTTGTAGTCCGCGCTGAGTCATACCACAATGTGATAATCGGAAGATTCACCCTGGGGAAATTGGACGCCATAGTCTCCACGACAAGGGGTTTTATGAAGTTCCCAACACCGCAAGGTATCGCTACCGTATTTCGCGATAAAATCGGGGAAGTACTAAATACCAAACGATGTCGCCAGGGGCCCACTGGGGCCACGGGCCCAGAAAGATGGGTATTAAGCACACGCCATCCTGACCAAATGGTCACAATTGGGGACACTCTGTCCCCGGAAGTTGTAAGCGACTTGAAGCAATTGTTAAAAAGAAACGCGGACATTTTTGCTTTCGAGCACTCCGATATGACGGGAGTCCCCCGTGACAAAGCGGAACACAGGCTCGCCACACTTCTAGGCGTCAAGCCGGTTGCCCAGGGCAAGCGCAGCATGGCCCCGGACCGCCGGGCGGCGGTCGTTAAAGAAGTACGAAAGTTAGTGGAAGCTGGAATCCTCAGGGAAACGCAATACCATACATGGGTGTCCAACCCGGTCATGGTGAAAAAACCAGATGGCACGTGGCGAATGTGCATCGATTTCAAAGACTTAAACAAGGCGTGCCCAAAAGATGCGTACCCGTTACCCGAGATTGATTTAAAGGTCGACTCCCTGGTACCCTACCGATTCAAATGTTTCCTAGACGCGTATAAAGGGTACCACCAGATTAAAATGTCCAAGGAAGATGAAGAAAAAACAGCGTTTCATACCGACGTGGGCATCTTTTGTTATACCAAGATGCCTTTTGGGCTACGAAACGCAGGAGCTACCTATCAGAGGCTCATGGACAAGGTGTTTGAGGCACAGATCGGGCGAAATTTGGAAGTCTATGTAGACGACCTCGTAATTAAAAGCAGCGAAGAAAAACAGATGTTGGCAGATATCGAGGAAACTTTCCAGCGGCTCAGAGAATACAACATAAAATTAAATCCAAAGAAGTGTTCGTTTGGGGTGGAAGAGGGGAAGTTCCTGGGGGTAGTAGTCACCCGAGACGGTTTTAAAGCTAACCCGGAAAAGGTAGCCGCCATAGCGCGAATGCCTTCTCCCCGAACGCTGAAAGAAACTCAAGCCCTAAATGGACGACTAGTAGCAATCAACAGGTTCTTAGCAAGGCACGCCGAAAAATCATTGCCTTTCATAAAAACATTAAAAGATTGCCTCAACAAGAAGAATTTCAAATGGACCAACGAAGCGGAGCAGGCTCTACAAGAAATGAAACGTTTCATAGAAGGGTTACCTACGCTGACAGCGCCAAGGCCCAGTGAAATATTAAAAATGTATTTAGCGGCAGCTCATACGGCGGTAAGCGCCGTGCTCATGGTTGAACGAGAAGGGAAGCAGACACCAATATACTACATAAGCCGGGTGCTAGCGGGACCTGAAACGCGCTATCCTACACTGGAAAAGCTAGTTTTAGCATTAGTACACGCCACAAGGCGACTAAGAAGATACTTTCAGGCACACCGCGTACAATCTTAACCAATTACCCGCTACAGCAAGTCTTACACAAGTCAGAGGTTTCGGGCAGGTTGGCTAAATGGGCCATTGAGCTGGGGGCTTTAGATATTGAATATCAGAAGCGAACAGCGGTTAAAGGGCAAGTGATTGCTGATTTTTTAGCTGAAATACCGGAAGGAGAAGTCATTACGGACCTAGTCGTCCAAGATATACCAGAGTCCAGCACTACAAGGCAGACTTGGAAGCTATACACTGATGGATCATCTAGCGGAAAGGGGTCCGGTGCAGGCCTAATGCTAATAAGTCCAGATCAAATCAGACTAATGTACGCCTTACGTTTCGATTTTGAATGTTCTAATAATGAAGCGGAGTACGAGGCATTATTGGCAGGTTTACGAATGGCAAAATCTATGGGGGCAGCCAGGGTAGACGCATACGTCGACTCGTTGCTGGTTAACAATCAGGTAAACGAAACGTATGAAGCTAAAGACGAGTCAATGGCGAAATACCTGGCGAAAACTAAAGAACTCATGGATTCCTTTGACAAGGTCACACTCAACCATGTACATAGAGGAAAGAATCAAATAGCAGACGCCCTAAGCAAACTCGCCACCTCAGGCATGGAAAAGGAAGTCAAAGTCGAAACGTTACAGACACCCTCAATTGAACCACGGAGTGTTTCCGCCATCACAATGGAAGAACCTTGCTGGTATACTCCGATTCTACGCTTCCTCGAGACAGGTGAACTACCTCCCACCAAGGGCGAAGCACAGAAGATACAAACGAAAGCGCTACAATATGAGGTCAATGATGGTGTCCTATACCGAAAATCTTACTTGGGTCCGTTGCTGCGATGTATCTCCCCGGTAGAGGCAAAGTACCCCATCAGCGAAATTCACGCGGGTCTATGTGGCATACACGCCGGACCTCGAGCAGTGGTGGCCAAAATCCATAGCGCGGGATATTACTGGCCTGGGATGCACGAAGACGCCGTAACTGAACTACGAAAATGCCGCAGTTGCCAGAAGTTCGCTCCTCAGACAATACGGCCCAAGAATAGCCTGGTACCGGTGACAGCAGCGTGGCCTTTCCAGAAATGGGCCGTGGATATCGTAGGACCTTTCCCGCCGGCCCCCGGAAAGTTAAAGTACCTAATTGTGGCGGTTGATTACTTCACCAAATGGGTGGAAGCAAAACCCTTGGCTAAGATAACGGCGGAAAATGCCAAGAAATTCCTCTGGGAGCACATAGTGTGCAGGTTCGGGTTACCGCTTTACCTGGTAAGTGACAACGGAACACAGTTCACAGATAGAATTTTCCAGGAATGGTGCACTGATCTCCACATCCAGCAGATTTTCACGTCGGTAGCACACCCCCAAGGTATCGGACAGGTGGAGCGGACGAACAGGAGTTTACTGGAGGGCATCAAGAAACGACTGGGGCACGAGGGAAGCTCGAGGGTGGAAGAATTGCCACATGTCCTTTGGGCACATAGAACAATGCCCAAAACTAGCAACAACGAAACCCCATTCAGCCTTACCTACGGAATGGAGGCAATGATACCTGCTGAAGCAGGGTTACCGTCGTTACGGCGTCTCAACATAGGCAATGACAACGACCAATCTCTGAGAGAAGGCTTGGATTTGTTGGAAGAAAGGCGTGAGGCAGCCGCCATCAGCGAAGCACGATACAAGAAAGCGTTGGAAAAGTATTATAACAAACGGGTGGCTAAACAGAGTTTCAAAGCGGGTGAAACTAGCAACAACGAAACCCCATTCAGCCTTACCTACGGAATGGAGGCAATGATACCTGCTGAAGCAGGGTTACCGTCGTTACGGCGTCTCAACATAGGCAATGACAACGACCAATCTCTGAGAGAAGGCTTGGATTTGTTGGAAGAAAGGCGTGAGGCAGCCGCCATCAGCGAAGCACGATACAAGAAAGCGTTGGAAAAGTATTATAACAAACGGGTGGCTAAACAGAGTTTCAAAGCGGGTGATTACGTCATGAGTGATAACGAAGCAAGTAGAATGGAACCCTCAGGAAAACTGGGCCCAAACTGGGAAGGCCCTTATATCGTCCAAGAAGATCTGGGTAAAGGGGCCTATCGCCTATCCCGACTAGATGGCACGCCAATACCACGCAGTTGGAACATCGCCCAGTTGAGGAAAAGCTACCTGTAAAACCTTGCTCCTAACTGCAAGAGTTAACTATTTTCTCAATTCACATTTGTAACCCGTGTTGGGGTTTTCCTGCTTTTCTTTTATTACTCCATGCAAGTTTAATAAAGATTTAAGTTTATTTGTTACAAAAGTTACCATCGCACGATGAATGCATAAAACGGTAAAAACACAAACAACACCCTTAAACACGAAATATTTTCATTCATATAAGTCATAGGGTTAACACTAACAAGCGCTTACGGCGGGTATCTTGGTAATAAATACATACACCGCCCCAAAACAGATAGGCATCACTACATGTACATAACCTATCTCAAAAAAAAAACCAAGTACTTGTCCCTGTCACTAAAAACCAAACATACAGAACATGTTCAAAACACCTACTGAGGAAGGTTGGGTGCCATCACCACTGCAGGGGTATGCACCACCACCTCATCACCCACAACTACAACTGGATCGATGGCCAAATTGTCAGATGAACCATCAACCATCGGAACCACCGCACCTGAGCCATCCGCCTGCTGCCTCCTCGGCCGACCACCAGAATGGCGTTGGTACGTCAGATGGTATCGCTGTTCAGGGTTCACCGGAATCAGACTAGATAGCACATCAGCTGATAGCTGTGGCACTCCGGGATCCACTGGTTGAGGATCCTCAATAACAATGCACTGACATGCTCGGTTAGCACGAACCGGAGCAGCATTGGGAATGGGTCTCCTCCCCCTAAGCATCGACCTCGTTACCGGGTATTGCAGCTGGAGCAAGCCATCAGCAGCGTCAAGAACCCGGAAGATCTCGGAAAGTCTTTGCCTATATCGTTTTCTTTCCATCATGTCCAAACAACCAAATAAGGAAACGGAAGGTAAATTTATAGCAGGAGTAAAAAGTTTTGATAGTGATGACGTCGGGTGCATTAATGGAAAATAATCATCACACGTCACAGGGCCATATTTTAAAAATTCGGCGGTGTCAGAAATCATGACATTTGCATTAATATAGCTGTCAAATCAAAACAGAAAGGGGCACTAAACCCAATTCAAACAGTGTCATTAGCAAAGCAATAAGAGTACATCACAAGCAACAAAAAGAAAAACAAGGTTGTCATTCTTCTTCAGACTCCTCCGCGGGGTCCAGCATCAGACGCAGCGATTATATCCCATCCTCATTGACTTTGTCCATTAAATCACCATAACAGGGCAGCGGCTCGGTGTACGCCGCTTCAAGGGCGCTCGCCATATCAGTTTGCAGCTTACCCTTGACAGCATGAAAATCCGGCGATACCCTATCCAACTGATGGCAATCCATATAGCCCTTATACACACCATCATGATGCCCGGACTGGTACGCAGCCGCGGAGAGACGATCAACCAAGCTGGTAAAATGGGGCGATTCACGCAGGTACTCGAACGCCCCCACAAGCCCATTAGTTATCAACCAATTCCTGTCTCCCCGCATAGCCGCTAGCTGGCTGGTCAAATCATCGACTTCTGCGTTGGATTGTGCCAGCGCATTTTCCACTTCTTTTAGTTTAGAGGAGGACGATACAGCAAGTTTGTTGTTCTGAGTGACAAGTGAATCGCAATAGTCCTGCAACTCCTTGACCTTTCCTTCCCGTTCATCCAGCTCTGCCTGCATAAGCCGGATTTTGGTATGGGAGGCTTCTATTTCAGTTGTCAAGCTTTGGTACCGCTCCTGAACCTGAGACACAAAATCAGTGTCAACACGAAATTTTTCCAATTGGGCCGATAACTCGAGTCTCACCTTCTGAGCCTCCGCTATGGCCTTACGCTCCAACTCCTCCTGTATATTCTTGGCCTGAGCCAACACTCGATCTTTTTCCGCCATGTCGCGGGCCCACAAGATCCGTTCTTCAGCAAGATGGTTAGTCACCCTCTGCAAATCTTCCTCAGCTTTGTTCTTCTCCGACAAGAATCTGGCCTCCCTTAATCCCACAGTCTGAAGTTGACTTTCTAAGCGATGCTTGTCGTCCCTCAATTCCTGAATAGTTGATCGAGCCTGGTGGAGTTGGGTGTTATCATGCATCCACCTGCGACGGATTTCAACCAACCTTCGTGGTAGGCTCACAGAGTCAGATATTGAAGAATTCATCAGATCTTCATTGTTCAAACCCTCTACGTACGCCGCTTCGGCAGGGGGATACGCCCGCTCGACCTAGTGTTGAACCACAGGGGGGAAAATCAGCCTTGAAGATTCAGCGATTTTCCAGTGAGGTTGATAGCGTTTGTCTTGAGCATTGGGGTCCCAACGAACAGTTGGTATAAACAGGTCGTCAATCAGACGGACACCGTCATCAGCAATACCGCTGCTCGATCCTCGAGTTTCGCCACCACCCACGCTGGTCACCTCCTGTGCCGCTGACACGGGAGTAGCATCTTGATCTACATCAGCAAAAATGCCTCTGGGCGAGTCAATCACAGGTGTATCAAGACCGCCTGTCCGAAGTGTGGACAGCGGATCAACAGTTACAGCTACTGATAACGTAGGAATAGGGAGGGGCATGACACAGCTCACAGCGGCAGTAGCAGAAGCCAAGGTCTTGGGGACTGTGGACATACTAACACTGGAACCAGGACATGACAACGCCACGGTCGGCACAAGTGTTGGTGTAACAACCCCAGGTGGCACTCCCACAGAGGTACCTGCACAATAAACGTAGCGGGGGTTTAGCAACATGAACACTAGTATGCTACAGTGGCAGTCAGTAATAGCTACCTGTTGGGAAAGCACAAGCAGCCTGTACCGCCTCAAAGGCACTTAAAGTAGGCGCCACAAAGGTTTTTCTTTTCTTAAAGGCACGACCTGGACTGGTCAGATCGGTAGCCAAGGGAACATCACGCCCAACACTGGAAGTTTCCTCCACGGAGGGCACACCCCCATGGACCGATGTGTGTTTCTTCCCGGTAAGCTTTATCCGGGTAGGTTTTTTCTCCGACACGGACACGGCGGTAGTTGCCACACCTGACAATTAGGTGACGTATGCTGTGGGGTCCGCCGGTACAGCGGGTAGAAGAAACTGCTCAAGATGCACCCTTAGCACATCTGGTTCTCCTTCGTCCAACACGCGGTCGGCAGGCTTCAACGCGAGATGCCGAGGAGGATCAATAAAGTCAAACATACCCCACTCCCCTGTGTGACATATGGGGAGTTAAAAAAAAACACAGCAAAAATAGCAATGCACGACAAAGTAAACATACCTGCATCGTCCCTTTGAAATGAGGGATAACGCTTAATATCAGGCCACAACAAACTCATGCCGGCCATCACCAACGCACCTTCAGGGATAATTGTGCACTCGAAGGGGCGGCCACACAGCTTTATGTACAGAACATTTGACGCGTACGCATCCTCAGGAGCAACATCGTCTTTCACTTTATCCTTTGGCCCTTTCTCTCTCCAGTGCATTTCCCTAGGGATAACAGAGGCATCAAGATAGAAGAATTTTTTCTTCCAATCTTTGTCCCTCGAACTGGTAGGAATATCCCTTAGGCACGATACGTCAGTATCCCTCCGGTCGAAGGTAAAGAAAGGGGATTTCCACACAAGCACAAAGAAAGCCCTAAAGACAACCAGTTCTGGGATATGGCCCAGTGCTATGCAGGCAAACTCAAATTGCCGAAGTTTCACTAAACCAAGGGGATGTATTTGAGAAATGTGGATACGGTAAAAATCAAGCACCGATTTCAAAAATTTGGTGATGGGTAGCCGGAAATTGCAGAATTTGAAAAAATCACTAAACAAAGTGATTTTACCCGCTTTCAAGGGGAATGCAGTGTCGGTCTTGGACGGCAAAACGGGGTTCCATTCGGCCCTAATACCATAATCATGAACAAGGTTGTTGAAGGATGTTACGCCCCACTTACAAAACAATATGTCTGTAGGGGCGGCAGCGGTGGAAGACGATTCGTTGGTTTTCGAAGCCATTGATTAGAAAGAACGACGAAGGAATGATTTGGGAGAGGGGATTTGAGCTCCTACATAAAGAGTCGTTATTTATACGCAAAGACAACTTTTCAAATTCAAAAAGATGTACGAACGGAAATACGTGTCCATATGGGGTAAAAACAGTTGTCACTAATGTGATGACCCAACTGTCACATCCTATATTTTCGCCGTCATTTTCCAAAACCGTAGCAACAACCATAATACACTAACTTTTTCTTTTTTCTCTTAGTCCGACCTAATGGATTTCTTTCCATGAACTCGGACTGGGGGGACATGACGAGGTGTGACCCGCATCGGTTAACCCGACCCGGTTACAACCTATTATATTAATATAAATACAAACGATTATTCTAGAACCTTCCATATCTACATGGAAGTTGCACAACCAAATCTCCAACTTTGCGGGAAGATCGTGTAAATCTCTAACTTATCGGAATATATCCTAGGTTAAAGGAAACCCTAATGGAAAACCTATAAATAGAGGTAAACGTATAAGGTATGATCATCTTGTTCTCATATATCTTCTTCTCCAAAACTTCTTTCATCAACCAATACTTATTCTCACGCCGGAGGGTGGTTACAGGAATAACCCCATTCCTGTAACGAGTCCTAACGGTGTTTCTGTTTTGCAGCCAAGCGTTCGGGTCACTAATCATTGAAGCCGTAGGTGCTGCATAGGTCAGTGTTTCTTCACTTGTTTTCCAAGGATTTAAACATGCTTTTCTAGAACATTTGACAAGTAAAATTCAGAACTTTAATCCCTCTACAAGGGTTCATGTTTTTGAAACAAGTTAGCGTGTCCGCTTCACGGCTTACGCTTTGTTATAACCAATCAACAAGTGATGGTCCTTGACTTCAACGTTTACAATTCAACTTGTTTTGACCCGTTTGGATGCCGAATGTAGACCACCATTTCAAGACATTCCAAACTCTATGTCTAACACATTCCGTGACTTAGCGGGTTTTCTTGTTTGGCTAAATTCCAATACAACTAACTAGAATAAATAAATAACATAATGTGACGAAACCGTAGGTCGCGTACCTTTAAAGCGCACCCTTCAAGCGTGTATCACCTCCGGTTTGTCCACTTGACGATCCGGATTCTTTACCTAAAGAGTTCCATTCTCAACCAAATTTAGAACTCTTTTATAATCAATAACGGACAATTCATTATGATATTCAAATCTGCGTTTTTGTCTGATCTTTAACATTTTATTCCTCACTTAGGCGTTTTAACAAACACCTAGCGGGTCAGATTTTTACATAATCTTTACTAGGTTCTTGACATGCTATTTCCATCTACATTCATTTCCGTTAGGCAATTTACACAAATTTTCAACATCAATAATTACTGAATTTAACACATAAATTCAGTTTTCACTAGAATGGTAATCATAATCCTAGTTTTTATCTAGTTTCTACAATTTCATTAATCACCTACAATGGTGATTACAATTTCACAAGTATCATGCAAGGTTTTAACAAGAATTCATCTAGGGTTTATCCCTAGACATCATACTACTTCTAATTTCATCTATACAACATATATTCAAGCTCAATTTTGATTTTCTCAATTAACCTAAAATTGAACATTAATCAAAATACCAAAATTTTGCATACCTTTTGATCCCTGCAACGAGGTGATCACTAATTCGTGTTTGAAACTTGATTTAGAGCAGATTAGGGGCTTCAATTCGTGAGTTTTATGCAAGTTAGGGTTTGATGGAGAACTCTGGTTCGCCCCCTGTGTTTGAGATCGACCAGACACATACACTAAGTGTGTGTTTGGTGTTAATTATCTCTTTTAATCTTTCAAGTTTCATAATTGACAATTCAAGCCCCTAAGTTTTATTTTACTATTAACTTAGATGTTTTAACCTTGTTATTTGTCATCTCAAGACTAGTAGCTAACTGGGTTATGGATTCCTAGTTAGCTTGTTCTTGCTTATTTAATATTTTATTATTCTGATTTTAAGTTTTATAAATTTCGGGAGTTACATTCCCCTCCCAGCCCAAATTATGTTTTTGTCCTTAGTTTAAATTTATAGTTTTGCCATATTTTTGTTTTTTTTTTACCTTGGTGTAAAATTATAGTCATGCCATCATTTTAAATTTTGTTTTTTTTACAAAACTATGATAGTGTTTTTTTTAATTGGTTGACTCTGTGTAATTTTTATTCGTGCCAAGCGGTCTGCCTGACACACACTTATTTTTCCTAAAAATTACAATTTTGGTCCTCGTTTAAAATTAGTCTTTCCAGTATTTTAGTTATTTTTTTTAGCAAAAGTATGGTGGTGTTTTGTTTTAATTAGTTGACTCGATATAATTTTTATTCGTGCCAAGCGACTGCCTGACACACGCTCATTTTTCCTAAAAATTGCAATTTTGGTCTCAGTTTAAAATTATAGTCTTTCTAGTGTTTTAGTTTTTTTTAGCAAAAATATGATAGTGTTTTGATTTAATTGGTTGACTCGATATAATCTTTTTTGAGATCGTGTTATGAGTAGTATGTGTAAGTAAACGGAACACAGACGTACATATTATGAGAGAGAAATATTTGGCTTAGTGCTCCGTAACGCAGGCAGGGAAAAACTAGTTTTATAACAAAATTACTGTTAATATTACATCAGTCCATACAAAATTAAAAATTTAAGTATAATATTGTCATTCATATCAACCTCATTTATCATATGATGTTGGATTTTCTACAAGTGTACGTTAGGCTGCTAGCACTAGAGGTTGAAAAGGACATAAATCGTTATTTAATGACGAAGGAAGAAGGAAATAACATACAAAGAAGTTTGACTGCATGGGAAGTTTGAAGAAACGTTGAATAATCTTTACTTCATATATACCTTGATAAAGGGTGACATCTTTAGGTTCCATATTTTTTCATTAATCTCGTTGATAATAATGTTAATATAGTTGCTTGGTGGGCATCATATGCAATTCAATCATATTCCGAATAAAGAAATTAAATACAGATAATGGTGCAAATATTTTATATAAATAGTTAAATACTCTCCCATCTAAAAATATTAAAAAGAAAAAGACTATTAGAGGGGGTGTAAGGGTAAATTTGTTGACGTTTTGACCAACCAAATTTCACTTTATTATTTAATTAATGAATCAAACGTGGTTATTCTCTTGTAGTTTCACTTTATTATTTAATTAGTAAATCAAACGTGGTTATTCTCTTGTAGTTTAAGCGTCTAACTTGCTGTTTGTAGAATGGTTGAAAATGCATGTAGAAAAGTCGATTATGACCATTCTCTTGAAGTTTTGGTTCTTGCCATTAATAGCAATAGTTACCATTAAGAAGCGAACAAAGACTTATTTTTACCAGCATCCTCCCTTGAAAAAAATTTCAACAAGTCGATGTCATTTGAGCGTCACACGCATAAATAAGAAAAAAAGTAACTATCATATACTATATATAACCTATAAATCTCTTTTTTTATTTGTTTTCCTAGCAATCCATATCCAAAAATAATGGTCTCCTAGTCTTAGCTGCCTTAATTTACTATCTAAATTCAGACGACAAAGTGGGTCCTTAATATTCCAACCCATTTTTGAAAAATAAATTCGGAAAGACCTATATCTTGACTTCTAATGTGCCGGATACTTATCAATATTAATGTGGAAAATAAGGCACAAAATTAAATTTTGGTCACAATATGAGTCAAGGATATTACTTTTCTTATTTCTTACCCTTTTTAAGTCATAACACGAAATTTCCTTCTACATGTTCACTTTGTCTTTAGTGCCTTAAATCTCTCTATAAATCTAGACCACCACCATCTTGCATTAAACCATCACAAACAACTGATACACTCACAAACACACACATACAAACACACACATAGCAAAAGAATCAATTTCAAGAACAAAAGAGATGGCAAACTTCCCAGTTATCAACATGGAGAACCTGAATGGTTCTGAGAGAGGTGTTACCATGGAGAAGATCAATGATGCATGTGAAAACTGGGGATTCTTTGAGGTATGTTATAATAAACTAATTGAAATGTTGATAGTTTGGATTGTGAAAATAACAGTTTATGTGTTTTTTTAGTTGGTGAACCATGGGATTCCTCATGATTTACTTGACAAAGTCGAAAAGATGACAAAGGATCATTACAAGAAGTGTATGGAGCAGAGGTTTAAGGAAATGGTGGCAGCCAAAGCTTTAGAAGGTGTGAAAGCCGAAGTTACCGATATGGATTGGGAGAGCACTTTCTTCTTGCGCCATCGCCCTACCTCCAACATATCCGAGATCCCTGATCTTGTAGATGAATACAGGTAACTTTTGATCTATATATACAAAGATAAGTAACAAACAGACAGACATACAAACAAACGTACACAGTAATATCCCACCTAGAAAGCAGGGTCTAGGGAGTGTGAGATGAGGAAAAACCTTACCTCTATCCCAGGAGACAGGCTCAAAAACCTTTTTTTTTTCATATACTTATACAATATATATAAATTATATAATTTATGAACATGACCATGAAATGATAATGATAATGATGCAGGGAGTTGATGAAGGATTTTGCTGGTAAATTAGAGAAGCTAGCAGAGGAGCTTTTGGATTTATTATGTGAGAATCTTGGGTTGGAGAAAGGTTACTTAAAGAAAGCCTTTTATGGTTCAAAGGGTCCAAACTTTGGAACCAAGGTTAGCAACTACCCACCATGCCCAACACCGGATTTGATCAAGGGTCTCCGAGCCCATACCGATGCTGGTGGCATCATTTTGCTCTTTCAAGATGATAAAGTTAGCGGTCTACAGCTTCTTAAGGACGGCGAATGGATCGATGTTCCGCCCATGCGCCATTCCATTGTCATCAATCTTGGTGACCAAATTGAGGTAATATTTTTTTCAAGATTTTTTTTAGTTTCTTTTGGTGATGTTTGGATGCAAGTTTTGAGAATGTTTATGGATGGGATTGCAGGTGATCACAAATGGGAAATACAAGAGTGTGATGCACAGAGTTATTGCTCAAACAGATGGAACAAGAATGTCAATTGCCTCTTTTTACAACCCAGGGAATGATGCTGTGATCTATCCAGCTCCAACATTGTTGGAGAAGGAGCCAACAGAGAAAGAACAATCGTACCCGAAATTCGTGTTTGATGATTACATGAAACTGTATGCAGGTTTAAAGTTTCAGGCAAAGGAGCCAAGGTTTGAAGCCATGAAAGCAGTTGAAGCTAATGTTGGCTTGGGTCCAGTTGCAACAGTTTAAGTGACATGTTTTAAATAATAGAATGTGATAATAATTATTATTATTATACTTTTTTTTCTTTTATCTTTTTTCAATTTTTTTTGAGAGGTCTCAGCCATCTATAGATACTCTACAAAGAATTGTGTGCTTACTTTTTACTTGTTATACCATAATGACAAAAGTGTGTTGTACTCATTTTCAATTAATTATTAATTGAGCTTTGAATCATGTAGTGTAATATCATCTGTTGTGCAATTGTTTACCTGCTCTTTCACATTTACTAAACAAAGGGTTGATTCGGGTTATCTATTAACTCTAACAGGTCGAACGGTTAAAGTAAAATAAAAAAAACATTCGTTTAAAAAGTACCATTAGATCCAACCGTATCCATTTCAACCCTTACCAAAAAAAAAACACATTTGACCCAACTCGAACCTACCCATTTTGACCCTCACCGAAAATTACTTGTTTGACCCCGACACATTTGGGCCCTTACCAAAAAAAAAACATTCGTTTGACCCGACCCTATCATTTTACTACGTCTAGTAAAAAGGAGTAGGACGGTGACCATCCTGTTTTCTAGCTAAAAGTGCAGCAGGTGTGAGTTGAGAAAAGGTAACATGCAACAATGAGCACTATCAGCAGACCATAAAGTTGTCAACACTTATTGATGCAATAAGTAATACATTAGGTAAACTTCCATTAGCAAAAGCCATAAACCTTGCCTAGAATACACTCTGCCGACTTTGCTTTCCGCAAAAAGAATTAAAAAAATAAAGAATCTTGCAAGAAAGTCATTAGCAATTCTATATTTAATAAAGGACAAGGTCCACGACTTAAAGCACATATAATCATGCAGATTATAGATTTAAAAGAAAAAAATATTAAAAGCCAGTATTAGTTGCATCTATGCAGAGAGCTTTTGACACTAACAATAAGAAACCATAAATACACTGTTAAAATGGACTCATAATTATGGATTGGAGCATATTTTTAAAAAGTTGCAAGGATAAATTTGAATCATATCGACTCATTGTTCATTGCAATTAGTCTCCTAATTTAGTTGATCTTCGATGAGACGGATATAAAGAAGGCAAGTTGTATGCAAGTTTCATATGTCTAGTTGCAAATTAGAACTGATATTAGCAGTTAATATGCATATGTGCTTATATATGTCTAAGATTCCTCAGGTGTTGTTAGCAACCCGCCAAGAGAGTGCATAAAACTGTGTAATGGGGCTATAGAGAGATGTTATTATCCTAATAGCTAAAGGGTTACCGGGCCATAGAGCTATCAACGAAAAGATGGTAACAGGCTGGATGTTGTGCAACAGTTTGGCCCGAATTGCTTCGTCCATACCTATTTCTTGGGCCTTAGAAGTGCTTCCATATGGATAACTTTAGGGCCCACCAATACTCTACTAACCAGGTGGCCTTCACAGGCTAAGCAGAAACCAGTGAAAGCGAGATTCAAACATGAGACTCTTCTAGAGCGGAATCAGACACTTATCATCTCTGCCTTTGAATTCAACCTTTTCAGGTTTTTCTATAAGTTTTGGTTATTATTTTCTATTAATTATTTGCTTAAACCACATGATAGCAATACTTTTTGAATTTCACCTGCTTATTCAGATAATAACCTTGATAAGCACAGTGGCGGAGGTTGAATAAAAAATTGGGGAGGTGGTGGGCAGCGGACTCTCAAAATCCAATATTTTACAGTATAAAAAAATCAATTTTTTTTTTGTAAAAGTAACACTACGAGCGAAAAAAACAGGGGGGGGGGGGGGGGGGGTTCCCCTGTGATCCTTCGCCCCATGGATAAGCACATCTTTGAATCCTGTATAATCTGATGAAAATTAATGTTTCTTTATTTGCATCGATTCAAAAAAAAAAATTAAAAAAAAATAAAACTATAAAGGGCAAACCCGGTGCACGAGACTCCCACATGCTACAAAACCAAAATATCTTTTTATCAAGTTACTTTCATTCCTTTTGATAGATTCCAATGACAAATAGTTCATAGCAAATGCATAGAACAAGCTAGTCACGAATAGCGGGTGCAGAAAGGAATCAAATTCCTAACAGTACTAAAAATATTCTCACTCAATCCTCAAGGAATGAGAAACATCATTCCTGAATTGCTAAACATATTCCCGGACTCAAGTTTATTCCGGCCCAAGCGGGCCAATGGGAATGGGCTTTACCTCTTCAAGCTAGAGGCATCAAACAGCTCCATGAATCTCTGATCTGAGACTCTAGCTTTAGCAGCTGCAAACTTATGGTATTCATCAAAAATTGAAAGTAGGCTCCACTTCTGCATCTTTCTTAAGCATCCCACTAGACAACCCGTTCGATGCTGAATCAAGGAAAATAAATAAAAATATTTATCTTTATTTGTAACTAGAGATGGGTGATAATGGGACTCAAAAGACACAAGTACCTTTCCTCTTTTGCAATGAATAAGCAAAGGGTGATTTCTTACATCTGCCAACAAGAAAGAAGAATCCAACTTAGATTACATTCTAAATTCTATACAAGTAAGGAAAAGAAGAGATCAAATACCAATGACAACTTTTAATGCTTCTCGAATGGTATCCTCGGGAATATCGAAAAAAGGTTCCTGCATGATAATGCCATAAAAATAGTGAAGTTATACTCGAAGTTAGAGCTTTGTAACCTTCAGGAGGTGGTTCAGTAGTAAGCATCTAATCCCCCTCTAGCAGAGGTCTCGGAATCGTATCCATCTTCCAGTGGACATAAGTTGTGCTTTACCCGGACCTAGTTAGCAGCGTATTGGTGGGGCATGTGAGGGTTTTTTTTTTTTTTTTTTTTTTTTTTTTTTTTTTTTTTTTTTTTTTTTTTTTCTGACGGGTTCCCAGAGTTACCAAAAGGAAACTTGAAACTTAGATCTAGACAACAAGGTGATGGAGTTGGAGTAATGAAACATCCATCAGTCTTAACTCTTAAGTAAACATCCTATATCTCTATCCAGCCAACAAGGTTCCATGTACCAAATGTGTGCTGTTCATCATAATGTGTATGCATAATACATTTGGCAGTTCAAGATTACAAGTATATCTAGCAAAGTACTTTGGTTTTCTGGGACAACATATAATTTAGACAACATAATCTCGTATGCTTGGTTTGTATCTCGAAAAAATATATATTTTCAGTTGACTCACTTGATCACGAAAAAAAGGAAAAAAAACACGCTTAAGTCGCTTAACATGCTCTAAAAGGTACTTAGTTGGAAGTTGGAACCACAATTGTTTTGACATGTTAGACTGTCTTCAATGGGGTTTGTCGAACCTACGGATGACGATGTGAAGGAGACCGCAAGGTCCTTGGCCACGGACCGTCCCTGGCAGAATCTGGCTACTTCTATGAAAGGGGTCATATCAAGTCTCGATCAATAAGAACAACAAAGATTTGTGAATAACTCTCATGTATATTAATCAGAAAAATAACTTAAAAGCTAATTACAACTCTCTTGTTGAATTCATGACTCGAATCATCTTATATATACTACCCAAACTTGCTAGCCAAAAGCTAACCTTTTTAACGCAAATTAAATAGCTAACTAGTAGGTGATAAACGTACTTGTTTAATCCTAATCCTTTAATCCAACCAACTTGTTAATAAAGTTACATTAAGCCGATCCATTAATTAATCAACCCACTTGGTAATTAACTCGCCTCATACCCTAATCATTCTAACAAACTCGCACTCCAAGTCGGCCCAACCCCATCCAACTTGATGGGTCGGAAATTACGTCCAACAAAAGAGAGATAAAAGGTGTGCGGTACGTCTCTGGGAGAGGATAGAGAGGAGTGAAGTTAGTGGGGTAGTTTGCAAGAGAGATAAAAGGTGTGCGGTATGTCTCTGGGAGATGAGAGAGGAGTGAAGTTAGTGCATAGTTTGCTTGATGTGGTGGTCCGTCGTCACTCTCCCACCACTGTGGATGCTTTTAATATATTTTATACCGTAGGCAACCACCTTACAAAGGCTATCGATGTAAGCATCCAATATATAAGTATCAAAAGAAAAAAGATATTAGATCAAGTCACCTCATGAACAAACTATTAGGATCAGGTGTTTTCTCCGTACCAAATTAATTCTAAAGGTTGTCCAGATCAGATTAACTCGGTTCTCATTCTTTATTTGTCTTGATATATAGACCTTCAACAGTGTATAGTTAATCTAGTGGCCACATATATAGTTGATGTAAAATTATTTTATTGTTATTTAATCAAGCTTCTTTTGTTATTTCATTAAAATATAACAAACTTGCGAAGTTACATCAAACTAGAAGTTACGCGGGCAACAAGCTACGTCGCCGCTCCTTTCTGAATTACAATTCCTAACCTTTAAAAAACAAACCCTTGTGGTCAAAAAGTGGATGGCTTCTTGGGGCTAGGAAAATCTAATATTTTAAGGAAAATAATTCTAGAGTACTTTAATAAATGAAACTACATGATTTTGAGTCTTCAACCTCTATAAAAACTAATGACTTTCACCAACGGCATAATCCGTGGGCGCAGGTGCTTACGGACACTAATCAAGAAATTACAGAGGAAATTACAGGACACAAATTCAATTAACTGGCCCTGGAATACCTGAAATGTGGATCCGTAATCCGTACGAGTAACAATAAGTAATGATGATAAGAAAACCATCAGATCAGATCTCAAAGAATCTTATACATCCAGCTAGACAGACAGATATCATGATGAAACACAACAAACAAACTACTTACATTATTTTCAACAAGTAATTTCCGACAGAATTAAAACCATAAATACGCACCTTGGTTCCTTCCATACCAAAGTGAAACAACTGAATCCGATTAGACTTCAAGAACTCCAAATTATGCTCCGGATATTTTTCAGGACACAGATATCTACAACACAATTTAAATCTATTTAGTAAAGGCCAGCCTAAATCAATGTGTGTACATAATGGTGTTCCTCCAGAACCGATTCTTAAATCGTGTCCTTTTAGTTAAAAAAATATATGTTTTTGTTTAACATCCGGTTAATTCGATTTTAGTATATAATGAAGAAAATTGGGGCGCCTAAGCGACAACTTATTTTTTTTTTTATACAGTGAAGCCACCCCTGGTGTGTTTAGTGTTAACGACTTACACGATAGAGCGGAGGCCTAGGGCGGTAAGAAACGAAAAGTTGGCGGAGTCCGGGAAGCTGGACCGGTAGATGCCGTAGTCGACCATGGAGAAGTTGACAGGTGGATATAGCTCGTCGCTAGTGGCGTCCACTTTTCCGGTGGCCATTGCTGAGAGCTTGGGGAGTGGTTCAAGGAACTTGATGGTCCTGCACATGTCATGACCACCTTCTTGTTTGGCTTCTTGGTCCAGTTTCATCGTATGAGAAACTAAGAAATAAGATCTAGAGAGAGAAAAGATGAAGAAATGAATATTCTGGTCTACGACAGTTAGAAAGAAAATACATGAGGGAGCCCAGGAGCAGCGTAGTTATAGGGTTCGGAGGATGGTTAACGTGCATTACGAAATGTGTGGTATTGGTAGTAAAATACACTCCAACAAATACTATTTTAAAGTTCTGATAAAGTCAAATGAAAGTATACCCGCATTTTAGATTGATTGGAAACCATAAAAAAGAATACTAGTAATGGTTCTGATAGTGTCGATACTGATCTATTTGATCGATGACATAAGTTGGCTCGTCACGGTACCTGTATTGTGACAACACTCACTATGGCGTACGATAAAAAAACTCTATTGCAAATAAACTCCGTTTTTTAACGAAATTTAAACGCGCATAAAAATAAAAACGCTGCAGTGGTATACTTCCAAACTTGATTATAATATTTTTAGAATAACGAAGATAGTGACCACGCTAATTTATTTAATAAAATTTAATATGAGGTCACTTTGATAACGTTTACGTCCGTCTTTTGTTTACTTATACATTAATATTCACAACACGGTTTCAATATAAAGTTATATCAAGACCTAGATATATATAAGGTCCAGGCACGTCGCAACGACAATATTCATAATTCTTAAAAAACATCGTATATTAAAGTTACAAGGAAAAAAGATATACTCAACATTAATTATAATAATAGAAAATTTTAAACCTTTAAAATCTATAGGTCTAACACGATGGGAGTTTGGTCAGTATCGGTTCGGTTTGTTACGGTACCAACACTCGCTATAACAACCAAAAGAGAAACAAAAATAAATTAAAGCAGTGATATACCCAAGAAGATATCGAGGCGTGTTTATATTATCAATGGAAAAACAATAAAGCGAATAACAATATTAGTACCTACATTGTTAGGTTGGTATTGGTCTGATTCGGTTCATTATGGTCTCGGTACTCGCTATACACAATCGAAAAAAGAAACCAAAAAAAATTGACCCAACTCGAACCTACCCATTTTGACCCTCACCGAAAATTACTTGTTTGACCCCGACACATTTGGGCCCTTACCAAAAAAAAAACATTCGTTTGACCCGACCCTATCATTTTACTACGTCTAGTAAAAAGGAGTAGGACGGTGACCATCCTGTTTTCTAGCTAAAAGTGCAGCAGGTGTGAGTTGAGAAAAGGTAACATGCAACAATGAGCACTATCAGCAGACCATAAAGTTGTCAACACTTATTGATGCAATAAGTAATACATTAGGTAAACTTCCATTAGCAAAAGCCATAAACCTTGCCTAGAATACACTCTGCCGACTTTGCTTTCCGCAAAAAGAATTAAAAAAATAAAGAATCTTGCAAGAAAGTCATTAGCAATTCTATATTTAATAAAGGACAAGGTCCACGACTTAAAGCACATATAATCATGCAGATTATAGATTTAAAAGAAAAAAATATTAAAAGCCAGTATTAGTTGCATCTATGCAGAGAGCTTTTGACACTAACAATAAGAAACCATAAATACACTGTTAAAATGGACTCATAATTATGGATTGGAGCATATTTTTAAAAAGTTGCAAGGATAAATTTGAATCATATCGACTCATTGTTCATTGCAATTAGTCTCCTAATTTAGTTGATCTTCGATGAGACGGATATAAAGAAGGCAAGTTGTATGCAAGTTTCATATGTCTAGTTGCAAATTAGAACTGATATTAGCAGTTAATATGCATATGTGCTTATATATGTCTAAGATTCCTCAGGTGTTGTTAGCAACCCGCCAAGAGAGTGCATAAAACTGTGTAATGGGGCTATAGAGAGATGTTATTATCCTAATAGCTAAAGGGTTACCGGGCCATAGAGCTATCAACGAAAAGATGGTAACAGGCTGGATGTTGTGCAACAGTTTGGCCCGAATTGCTTCGTCCATACCTATTTCTTGGGCCTTAGAAGTGCTTCCATATGGATAACTTTAGGGCCCACCAATACTCTACTAACCAGGTGGCCTTCACAGGCTAAGCAGAAACCAGTGAAAGCGAGATTCAAACATGAGACTCTTCTAGAGCGGAATCAGACACTTATCATCTCTGCCTTTGAATTCAACCTTTTCAGGTTTTTCTATAAGTTTTGGTTATTATTTTCTATTAATTATTTGCTTAAACCACATGATAGCAATACTTTTTGAATTTCACCTGCTTATTCAGATAATAACCTTGATAAGCACAGTGGCGGAGGTTGAATAAAAAATTGGGGAGGTGGTGGGCAGCGGACTCTCAAAATCCAATATTTTACAGTATAAAAAAATCAATTTTTTTTTTGTAAAAGTAACACTACGAGCGAAAAAAACAGGGGGGGGGGGGGGGGTTCCCCTGTGATCCTTCGCCCCATGGATAAGCACATCTTTGAATCCTGTATAATCTGATGAAAATTAATGTTTCTTTATTTGCATCGATTCAAAAAAAAAAATTAAAAAAAAATAAAACTATAAAGGGCAAACCCGGTGCACGAGACTCCCACATGCTACAAACCAAAATATCTTTTTATCAAGTTACTTTCATTCCTTTTGATAGATTCCAATGACAAATAGTTCATAGCAAATGCATAGAACAAGCTAGTCACGAATAGCGGGTGCAGAAAGGAATCAAATTCCTAACAGTACTAAAAATATTCTCACTCAATCCTCAAGGAATGAGAAACATCATTCCTGAATTGCTAAACATATTCCCGGACTCAAGTTTATTCCGGCCCAAGCGGGCCAATGGGAATGGGCTTTACCTCTTCAAGCTAGAGGCATCAAACAGCTCCATGAATCTCTGATCTGAGACTCTAGCTTTAGCAGCTGCAAACTTATGGTATTCATCAAAAATTGAAAGTAGGCTCCACTTCTGCATCTTTCTTAAGCATCCCACTAGACAACCCGTTCGATGCTGAATCAAGGAAAATAAATAAAAATATTTATCTTTATTTGTAACTAGAGATGGGTGATAATGGGACTCAAAAGACACAAGTACCTTTCCTCTTTTGCAATGAATAAGCAAAGGGTGATTTCTTACATCTGCCAACAAGAAAGAAGAATCCAACTTAGATTACATTCTAAATTCTATACAAGTAAGGAAAAGAAGAGATCAAATACCAATGACAACTTTTAATGCTTCTCGAATGGTATCCTCGGGAATATCGAAAAAAGGTTCCTGCATGATAATGCCATAAAAATAGTGAAGTTATACTCGAAGTTAGAGCTTTGTAACCTTCAGGAGGTGGTTCAGTAGTAAGCATCTAATCCCCCTCTAGCAGAGGTCTCGGAATCGTATCCATCTTCCAGTGGACATAAGTTGTGCTTTACCCGGACCTAGTTAGCAGCGTATTGGTGGGGCATGTGAGGGTTTTTTTTTTTTTTTTTTTTTTTTTTTTTTTTTTTTTTTTTTTTTTTTTTCTGACGGGTTCCCAGAGTTACCAAAAGGAAACTTGAAACTTAGATCTAGACAACAAGGTGATGGAGTTGGAGTAATGAAACATCCATCAGTCTTAACTCTTAAGTAAACATCCTATATCTCTATCCAGCCAACAAGGTTCCATGTACCAAATGTGTGCTGTTCATCATAATGTGTATGCATAATACATTTGGCAGTTCAAGATTACAAGTATATCTAGCAAAGTACTTTGGTTTTCTGGGACAACATATAATTTAGACAACATAATCTCGTATGCTTGGTTTGTATCTCGAAAAAATATATATTTTCAGTTGACTCACTTGATCACGAAAAAAAGGAAAAAAAACACGCTTAAGTCGCTTAACATGCTCTAAAAGGTACTTAGTTGGAAGTTGGAACCACAATTGTTTTGACATGTTAGACTGTCTTCAATGGGGTTTGTCGAACCTACGGATGACGATGTGAAGGAGACCGCAAGGTCCTTGGCCACGGACCGTCCCTGGCAGAATCTGGCTACTTCTATGAAAGGGGTCATATCAAGTCTCGATCAATAAGAACAACAAAGATTTGTGAATAACTCTCATGTATATTAATCAGAAAAATAACTTAAAAGCTAATTACAACTCTCTTGTTGAATTCATGACTCGAATCATCTTATATATACTACCCAAACTTGCTAGCCAAAAGCTAACCTTTTTAACGCAAATTAAATAGCTAACTAGTAGGTGATAAACGTACTTGTTTAATCCTAATCCTTTAATCCAACCAACTTGTTAATAAAGTTACATTAAGCCGATCCATTAATTAATCAACCCACTTGGTAATTAACTCGCCTCATACCCTAATCATTCTAACAAACTCGCACTCCAAGTCGGCCCAACCCCATCCAACTTGATGGGTCGGAAATTACGTCCAACAAAAGAGAGATAAAAGGTGTGCGGTACGTCTCTGGGAGAGGATAGAGAGGAGTGAAGTTAGTGGGGTAGTTTGCAAGAGAGATAAAAGGTGTGCGGTATGTCTCTGGGAGATGAGAGAGGAGTGAAGTTAGTGCATAGTTTGCTTGATGTGGTGGTCCGTCGTCACTCTCCCACCACTGTGGATGCTTTTAATATATTTTATACCGTAGGCAACCACCTTACAAAGGCTATCGATGTAAGCATCCAATATATAAGTATCAAAAGAAAAAAGATATTAGATCAAGTCACCTCATGAACAAACTATTAGGATCAGGTGTTTTCTCCGTACCAAATTAATTCTAAAGGTTGTCCAGATCAGATTAACTCGGTTCTCATTCTTTATTTGTCTTGATATATAGACCTTCAACAGTGTATAGTTAATCTAGTGGCCACATATATAGTTGATGTAAAATTATTTTATTGTTATTTAATCAAGCTTCTTTTGTTATTTCATTAAAATATAACAAACTTGCGAAGTTACATCAAACTAGAAGTTACGCGGGCAACAAGCTACGTCGCCGCTCCTTTCTGAATTACAATTCCTAACCTTTAAAAAACAAACCCTTGTGGTCAAAAAGTGGATGGCTTCTTGGGGCTAGGAAAATCTAATATTTTAAGGAAAATAATTCTAGAGTACTTTAATAAATGAAACTACATGATTTTGAGTCTTCAACCTCTATAAAAACTAATGACTTTCACCAACGGCATAATCCGTGGGCGCAGGTGCTTACGGACACTAATCAAGAAATTACAGAGGAAATTACAGGACACAAATTCAATTAACTGGCCCTGGAATACCTGAAATGTGGATCCGTAATCCGTACGAGTAACAATAAGTAATGATGATAAGAAAACCATCAGATCAGATCTCAAAGAATCTTATACATCCAGCTAGACAGACAGATATCATGATGAAACACAACAAACAAACTACTTACATTATTTTCAACAAGTAATTTCCGACAGAATTAAAACCATAAATACGCACCTTGGTTCCTTCCATACCAAAGTGAAACAACTGAATCCGATTAGACTTCAAGAACTCCAAATTATGCTCCGGATATTTTTCAGGACACAGATATCTACAACACAATTTAAATCTATTTAGTAAAGGCCAGCCTAAATCAATGTGTGTACATAATGGTGTTCCTCCAGAACCGATTCTTAAATCGTGTCCTTTTAGTTAAAAAAATATATGTTTTTGTTTAACATCCGGTTAATTCGATTTTAGTATATAATGAAGAAAATTGGGGCGCCTAAGCGACAACTTATTTTTTTTTTTATACAGTGAAGCCACCCCTGGTGTGTTTAGTGTTAACGACTTACACGATAGAGCGGAGGCCTAGGGCGGTAAGAAACGAAAAGTTGGCGGAGTCCGGGAAGCTGGACCGGTAGATGCCGTAGTCGACCATGGAGAAGTTGACAGGTGGATATAGCTCGTCGCTAGTGGCGTCCACTTTTCCGGTGGCCATTGCTGAGAGCTTGGGGAGTGGTTCAAGGAACTTGATGGTCCTGCACATGTCATGACCACCTTCTTGTTTGGCTTCTTGGTCCAGTTTCATCGTATGAGAAACTAAGAAATAAGATCTAGAGAGAGAAAAGATGAAGAAATGAATATTCTGGTCTACGACAGTTAGAAAGAAAATACATGAGGGAGCCCAGGAGCAGCGTAGTTATAGGGTTCGGAGGATGGTTAACGTGCATTACGAAATGTGTGGTATTGGTAGTAAAATACACTCCAACAAATACTATTTTAAAGTTCTGATAAAGTCAAATGAAAGTATACCCGCATTTTAGATTGATTGGAAACCATAAAAAAGAATACTAGTAATGGTTCTGATAGTGTCGATACTGATCTATTTGATCGATGACATAAGTTGGCTCGTCACGGTACCTGTATTGTGACAACACTCACTATGGCGTACGATAAAAAAAAACTCTATTGCAAATAAAACTCCGTTTTTAACGAAATTTAAACGCGCATAAAAATAAAAACGCTGCAGTGGTATATTCCAAACTTGATTATAATATTTTTAGAATAACGAAGATAGGTGACCACGCTAATTTATTTAATAAAATTTAATATGAGGTCACTTTGATAACGTTTACGTCCGTCTTTTGTTTACTTATACATTAATATTCACAACACGGTTTCAATATAAAGTTATATCAAGACCTAGATATATATAAGGTCCAGGCACGTCGCAACGACATATTCATAATTCTTAAAAAACATCGTATATTAAAAGTTACAAGGAAAAAAAGATATACTCAACATTAATTATAATAATAGAAAATTTTAAACCTTTAAAAATCTATAGGTCTACACGATGGGAGTTTGGTCAGTATCGGTTCGGTTTGTTACGGTACCAACACTCGCTATAACAACCAAAAGAGAAACAAAAATAAATTAAAGCAGTGATATACCCAAGAAGATATCGAGGCGTGTTTATATTATCAATGGAAAACAATAAAGCGAATAACAATATTAGTACCTACATTGTTAGGTTGGTATTGGTCTGATTCGGTTCATTATGGTCTCGGTACTCGCTATAACAATCGAAAAAGAAACCAAAAAAAAAAAAGTAAAGTCGTGATTTTTTTGGTCAAAAATATGATTAAGGATAATGTAACCAAATTTGTTAAGTGGGGTAGAGTGCTTAGGTGATGATGTAACACCCCAGGAAAACCAGGAAACCACGCAACCTAACTAGCTTCCTCAGTAACTACGTGCTAAATTTGGGACGAAATTTCTTTCAACTTGGGGATGATGTGACAACTCGTGTTTCAAACCTTTCGTTGTACTTTGATGTTACTTGTTTGAACAATATGTAATTACGTGATACGTGGTTTTAACGGAATGTTTGTTATGTTATGTGATTATGTGTGTAATGTATGTATTTAATGTAGTCGCACAACACTAGCCCAATCGTACAAGTTAATTCAAGCCACACTCCTTGTACTCGAAACCCAAGGGCAACCCATGAAGGGTTCGGCCCACTCCCTTAGTTCGAATAACACCTAGAGTGTTAGTATATATTCTACACTTCACCAAAACACACAAAGTTTAGCAAACCCTAAATCTCTCTCCCTCTCTCTCGAAGCCGACGGCCCCACCCCTCTTTCTTGAAGACTTTCTTGTTCGGATCATCCTTGTTCTACCTTCTAACCGGTTAGTGTTTCATGGTTATTGTTTTGTTAGATGATATTGTGATTTATATGTTCCTACATGATGATTTACGAATAATATATGATTGATTATGATATGAATTGTTGAGGTTAGTGTTCATGTAAATCGGCCCACATGTGTAATATGTTAGTTAAATATAGGGTTGATAATCATGTAATGAAAATAACGATCTAGAACCGAATGAATGTAATCAGCCATATGTGTTTGGATTCGGACGGTTTGGTTGTGTTGTTATGATTAGGATGTATGCTAGAAATCAAGAACCGGAACCGTGCAAATATGTTTAAATGATTATGGTTGATGTTTATGTTTGAATGATGAATTAAGGACCTTGATTAGGCTATTTGATTCGATATGATGATAATGAGTTGTTATATGATTAACTAGGGTTCATAAGAATTAATTTGTAAATGTTTAGTTTGATCGATTATTTGCATGATTGGAAACTGTTATCTTGACTCAATGAATGCAAAATAGGAAACTGTTGAATGATTGAAACTGATTGCATGAAATTAGGGGATTAGACAACTAATCGCACAAGACCACCCTTGATCGCAAAAGATCTTATCGGATCGCAAAAGGGACTGGTCGCACAAGACAGTCACACAAGCTTGGTGCAACTGTTTAGAGTTCACAGTACAACCCAGTTATGCACGATCGCTCAAGGTATTGTGGATCGCACAAGATATGTCAATCGCACAATACCTTGGGCCACACAGTATGTCAAATTATGTTATGATGTTGGGCCGAACAGCCCAATATCCAGTCGCACAAGCTGTTCCGGATCGCACAAGATAAATAGACCGCACAAGTTGATTTTCCTGTTTGTTTGTTTGGGCCGTGTGAATGTTGGGTTGCTTATGTTGTTGGGTCGGGTTTGTTTCAGCCGCATAACCCGTTGTGCGTCGCACAAGTTGTGCTGGACGCACAACAGGTTGGACCGAATATTATTGGGCTTCAATTATCGAATCGCACAAGATGATTGGGCCGTTGAACTTGTGCGAGCCCAATCATCTGAGTCGCATAAGTTTGGATATGATGTATGCCTGACTGTTAACGTGTTCAATGTGTTTGCCATGATCATTACGTGTTCGTTTATCGTGTAAACCTATGTGCACTACTTGAACCTAGACCTGACTCGCATGGTAACCATGTTAGGACGTGGTTGACCACATATAGCTCAAGTGACCTTTTCGTTTATCTGCCGAGCTAACTG
Organism: Helianthus annuus; assembly: GCF_002127325.2. Lineage (NCBI taxonomy): Eukaryota > Viridiplantae > Streptophyta > Magnoliopsida > Asterales > Asteraceae > Helianthus > Helianthus annuus. The sequence continues at coordinate 118,282,183 of NC_035435.2, forward strand.
ATGTGCATTAGGCGTAATATAATTTAGGTGTATATTTTAAGCCCTTTTTACACTTTTTAGCCAAGTTTTAAATTTATAAAACACGATATTTACTAACACTAAACACACATATGGGCAAGTGCACCCATTGTGGACGTAGTATAGTGTTGGTAAGATACCGAGGTCGTCCAAGGACACAAGAGCTTTTAGTACCGGTTTATCCTCAACGTCTAGTCAAATCAAAAAGTTAGAAAAAAGGTTTTTAAACTACGAAAGTAAAACTAACTAAAATGCTGAAAAATAAATTAAAAAAAAATAGATAGACAAGATGAATCACTTGGATCCGACTCGTGTGTAGTGTAACCTTTGATTATTTTCGCACTTTTGCACTTATTTAAGAGATTATCTTAGTTATTGTAGTAGGCCCCTCTTTTGAAGGCGACGTTACCCTCAACCCAGTAGTTTGAGTCAGCAAGGATACAATCCTAAAGGGTCGGATTATTGAAAGATAATTAATTAAGTTATTAATGCATAATGTGGTAGGCCCCTCTTTTGAAGGCGACGTTACCCTCAGCTAAGTAGTCTGAGTCAGCAGGGATACAGTCCTAAGTAGTTGGGTTAAAGTTTTAATAGTAGTTTAACTTATGAGGGGATCAAAGAGTTTGGACCCCCGCCATCCAATACCTTTGGGTATTGAAGGAGGTCCTACTAATTTGACCCAGGTCCTTTGCAGGATCTATACACTGAACAATGGCAAGACTCTTACCAAACCATTCCCTTAACCCCCGACCAGGTAGCCAACATACCTCCATATAGACCGTGGAGATATGAATGGTGAAAATCTTTTATTTTATATAGACAGTAAAATAATGCCAAGACACCACGGACAAACGATAAGGAAGAATCACCTTCAACATAAGAAACTAGTAATTAAAGTCATTAATACAAAACCAATTAAAAAGTGCAAAAGATTAAAAATAAAAAGTACTACACTAAACACTTGTCTTCACCAAGTGATGTAAGAGACTTAGGCAAACATGGCTTTGATTGTCAAGAACTCTTACGATCAATCTTGGATCCTGAGACGACTCACACACTCTATGATGGACAATGGATGATGGTGGTGGATGATGGTGTTATAGTGGTGGTGGGTGGTGGGTGAAGTGTGAGAGAGGTGGTGTGCCAATGGATGAGTTGCAAGAGCTCCAAACACTCCTATTTATATGCTGAACAGAAGCTCGGGCACGGCCCCGTGTCCATCTGACTCTCTCTCTTCATTAATTGCAATTCGCAATTCCAATAAATGCGTCTGCAGGAAGCTGACCACGCCCCTATGTCCGCTGGGCACGGCCCCGTGGTGGGCAATAGAAGCTTCTATGAGTTTGTCTTTTTTGCTGACTCTTGGGCATGGCCCCGTGCTCGCTGAGCATGGGGCGTCTTCAGTCTTCTGTCTTCTTTGTTTTGCTCGGGAAGATGCTGTCGGGAGGTCGGGCATGCCACTTTTGTTCCTTTTCTTGTATTTATGTTAGATTTAGCTGTCTTTTTGCTTCTTTTGTTAATTTGAGCTCAATTAATCCTGAAAATACAAAAGGAAGACAAAAGCACACTTTTTCCAACATTAGTACTAAAAAAGGGTTAGTTTTATGCCACAATTGATGTAATTTATATGTTGCATTTTGTGCACATCAAATACCCCCACACTTGAATCTTTGCTTGTCCTCAAGCAAAACTCTTTATAATGTGGCTTTTATCAATTCCAAATGGAATGGGTAGAAGAGAAAGTTTTTTGGGCTTGTCATAGAGTGTTGGGATTTCCAAGATTCTTTATTTAGGTTTTATTTTTATTTATTTACAATCCTATTCGTCATGATTTATAAAAAACGTTTCATAAGATAAATTACTTATTAGGGCATAACATACCTTTTTAAAATTCCATTTATATACAAGTTCACATACCTCACGGGGAATCACTCAACACTCGGCCGAAGGTGTATTTTTAGTGAATCACTCGAGAGCGGCATGGAACTTACTCCTACCATAAGCTTGCCAAGCAATCAATCCTCCTCCTTTTTAACTATATACCTTTGTAAATATCAAGAGGACTTTTTGGGTGAAGGGTTAGGCTTGGGCTAAAGGTGGGTGGTTGGGTTAGTGGTTAGTAAAAGGGCGAAAAGCGTAACAAACGTCGGTTTTTTGAAAGGCTTTTTATGTTTCACAATTTTATTCTATTTTGATGAACCGTTCTTTTTCAAACAAAGTTATTTTTGATGAACTTGTTTGTTTGTTTGTTTGGGTAAAATAAAAAGGTTTAGGTGGATAAAAAGGGTGATTGTTTTGGGTTAAGAAATGAAAAGGTTTAGGCTCAAAGGGGTTAATTAGGGGGATTTTGGGTAGGTGGTAAAAAAAAATTGAAAAATAATGGTGTAGAAAGAAAAAGGGTTAGTCCTAATGCCTCCATCATTTACTTACTCGGGTTTAAGTTGGTAAGGACCGGGAATGTATTGTCGTGGCAAGTTCTAGAGTCGTATGAACCAAGCGGCTATTCACACAAGAAACGAAAAATGAGCATTTAGTGTAAAGATATGTATTTGCATGCTCGATAAAGGCTCAAAACTCACTTTTATGGGAAAGGGTTTTTTATGTGATCAAGTATATATAATCAAATTTTAACTAAGTTTGTCATGTTGTTTCATAATTTTCTTATGTTGGTTCTTTTTATCACGACGCTATCGGTTGTAAAATTGTAAAAATATAACCTTGTTAGAACATGAATTCCCAACTTAAACTTAGACAAGTAAAAAGAAAAATGAAATTTTTTTTGAAAAAAATTTGGGGTGATTAGCGGTTCCAATAGAGTTTTGTGTAAGGCTTGTTATTAGGACTTGCAAGATTCAAGGTTTTAGCATCCCCCCCACACTTAAATTACACATTGTCCTCAATGTGTCCCAAAAATAAGTTTTTAGGTTGATTGTATGTGTAAAATGGTGTTAAAAGCAAAATTTTATGTTACTGGCATCCTGGACACGGCCCCGTGGTGACCGGGCACGGCCCCGTGTTCAGGTGCCAGTGACAAAAATTAAAGAAAAGAAACAGAAGCCTGGACACGGGGGCGTGTTCAGCGAACACGGCCCGTGTCCAGTTACCTGAACTGGGCAATTTTCTGCAGAGTGTGCAGCACGGGGCCGTGTTGGGCGGACACGGCCCGTGCTGAACTTACTGTAATGAAGAAATTGTTGTCGGATGGCCCTGTTTTTGTGTACGGGGCGATGTTTCTCATTTCCCTTGTTATCCTTCACCATCACGAGTGTGTTTTATTCCTGCAAATTAAAATTAAACTAAAAGACTAAACTAAACTAAGGATAGTTCCGTGGAATGCCTCCGTGGTGCGCCACGTTTATAAGGGTCCTTGGCTAGACCCAAATTGAGGTTATATGTTTTCCGAGCGGGATGTTTTGCATCCGTTGCACCGTCAGAGAGCCTCATCCAAACTCGAATCAATAACCTTCATGTAATTTACCGGGTCATCGTCCTCTACTCTCTATCCAACCCCAAACTTCACTTCCTTATCCCCATACTTCAAAGTGAGTGTTCCGTCATTCATGTCTACCACTGCTTGTGCGGTGGCTAGAAATGGCCTCCCTAGTATGAGTGGGACTTCGGTGTCTTCTTCCATATCTAGTATGACAAAGTCGGCCGGGTAGACGAAATTGTCGACTTTGACCAATAGATTTTCAGCGACACCTTGCGGGTATTTGACGGACCTATCGGCAAGTTGTATACTCATCTTGGTAGGGCTCGTTTTTCCTAAGCCGAGTTGTTTGAACATTGATGCGGGCATGAGGTTAATGCTAGCCCCAAGGTCGGCTAGTGCATTACGAATGGGGGATTACCCGATCAAGCAAAGAATTGTGAAGCTTCCGGGATCAATCTTCTTTTGGGGGAGTTTGTTGAGTACGAGGGCGGAGCATTCTTCGCCTAGGTTAACTAATTGCAATGATTCAATTTTCCTTTTATGAGTGAGGAAGTCCCTCGTGAATTTTGAGTATTTAGGCATTTGAGTTAGGACTTCGATGAAAGGAATATTAACATGCAAATGTTTTAGTAGACTTTCGAATTTTACGAATTGCTCATTAGTCTTTTGACGAATTAACCTACCGGGGTACGGAACCGGAGGAGCCTTGGTGGGCTCTTGAAGTAGAGGAGAAGCCTTATCTTGTTGGAGCGGTGTTGTGCTTTCCTCAGTTGGTGGTGGCGGAGCTTCCGCGGGACCCACGGTACGGTTTCTTAATGTTATGAGATGAACTTGTGCTTTTGGGTTTGTTTCGGTATTACTTGGTAACGCGCCTTGTGGTCTCTCGGAGAAATTTTGAGCTAGTTGATTTATTTGTTTTTCAATGTTTTGTATACTAGCTTGTTGATTTCTAAAATTCGATTCCAATTGTTGAAATCGATCCGAGTTTTTCTTTTCATTGTCGGAGATGAGGCGAGATATAGTATCTTCAAGCCTTTCTCGTCCACCTTGTTGTTGAGGGAATGTTTGTGACTCATTTCTTGGTTGTTGAAAGTTTGTTCGTTGGTTTAGACTTTGTTGGTTACTACTATTGTCGGGTTCTCTCCAACCAAGGTTAGGGTGATTACGCCATCCTTGGTTGTAGGTACCCGTTGGAGGACCCGACGGCCTAGGTCTATTATCAATGTAGTTTACCGACTCTGTTTAATCATCTGTTTCTTTCATACAACTCCAATTTTCATGTGGCCCACCACACCCTTCGCAAGCCATTACCGAGACCATTTTTGTCATTTCTAACTTTTTAATTTTCGAAGAAAGGGCCTTGATTTGGGCTTGTAAAGAAGTGCTTTCATCAACCTTATGGGCGCCCGGGGCAATAGATTTATTGCCTCGGGGAGTGTGCCACTGAAAATTGGTTTGAGCAATTTCCTCGATTTGATTGTATATTTCATGTGGGCGGCGATTACCTAAAAGTCCCCCGGAGCTAGAGTCAAGTGTTTGTCTCGTGTGTGGCAACAACCCATTATAGAAAGTGGATACTTGTTGCAATACCGCAAGACCGTGATGGGGACACTTTCGCAATAGCTCCTTGAACCTTTCCCAAGTTTCATATAAGGATTCCCCATCCTCTTGTGAATATTTATTAATTTCAGTCATTAATTTAGCCGTTTTAGCGGGAGGGAAATACTTATATAGAAATTTTTGGGCTAGTTCATCCCAGGTGTTTACCGAACCAACTGGGAAGGCGTTGAGCCAAGCTTTTGCTCGGTCTTTTAGTGAAAATGGAAACATTCGAAGGCGGATGGCATCATTTGATGCTCCATTGATCTGAAAAGGTATCACATATTTCTAAGAAATTAGTAATATGTAGATGGGGATCCTCGTCCGCAAGCCCATGGAAGGTTGCGGAGTTTTGAAGCATTTGTATCAAATGTGGTCGAAGTTCGAAGTTGTTGGCTTCAACATTCGGTGCATTGATAGCGGCGCCGAGATTACCAACGGTGGGTCGTAGGTAATCCATGAGGGTACGTTGGTCCGCCATTGGAAGTGGGTTCCCCGAAACCTTCTCTTGGTTTTTAGCTTTAAGTCTTTTTCTGAGAAAGCGTTCGGGTTCTTCTAGAGGTTCTTTTATGTCTTTATTAGAATTGGAGCTCATACACTACGTAGAAGGTTCAGATGTGGCGTCTGGTTCCAAGTCCTGCAATAAAAACAGAAAAGAATGTTGGTCAGAAAGTTCACCACGGCCCCGTGCTCAGTGAACACGGCCCGTGGTCGGAGATACAGCGATTGTTTTCCGGATCCCTGTTACTGGAAAGTTGGACACGGCCCCGTGTTGCACCGACACGGCCCCGTGCTCAGCCCTCTGTAACTCGGAAAATAAAAACTGCCAGTGACACTGCTGGGCACGGCCCGTGTCCGACCAGGCACAGCCCGTGCTGAGCTCTGCAGAAGCTGAAAAATTAAGAAAAGCCTAAAAAATAAAAATAAAATAGAAAAAATGATTAGGCCGTTGATTCCTAACTTTCTTAAAATCCTTGTGTCCCCGGCAACGGCGCCAAAAACTAGATGTGCGTTAGGTGTAATATAATTTAGGTGTATATTTTAAGCCTTTTTTACACTTTTTAGCCAAGTTTTAAATTTATAAAACATGATATTTACTAACACTAAACACACATATGGGCAAGTGCACCCATCGTGGACGTAGTATAGTGTTGGTAAGATACCGAGGTCGTCCAAGGACACTAGAGCTTTTAGTACCGGTTTATCCTCAACGTCTAATCAAATCAAACAGTTAGAAAAAGGTTTTTAAACTACGAAAATAAAACTAACTAAAATGCTGAAAAATAAAATAAAAATAAAAACAGATAGACAAGATGAATCACTTGTATCCGACTCGTGTGTAGTGTAACCTTTGATTATTTTCGCACTTTTGCACTTATTTAAGAGATTTATCTTAGTTATTGTAGTAGGCCCCTCTATTGAAGGTGACGTTACCCTCAACCCAGTAGTTTGAGTCAGCAAGGATACAATCCTAAAGGGTCGGATTATTGAAAGATAATTAATTAAGTTATTAATGCATAATGTGGTAGGCCCCTCTTTTGAAGGCGACGTTACCCTCAGCTAAGTAGTCTGAGTCAGCAGGGATACAGTCCTAAGTAGTTGGGTTAAAGTTTTAATAGTAGTTTAACTTATGAGGGGATCAAAGAGTTTGGACCCCCGCCATCCAATACCTTTGGGTATTGAAGGAGGTCCTACTAAATTTGACCCAGGTCCTTTGCAGGATCTATACACTGAACAATGGCAAGACTCTTACCAAACTGTTCCCTTAACCCCCGACCAGGTAGCCAACATACCTCCATATAGACCGTGGAGATATGAATGGTGAAAATCTTTTATTTTATATAGACAGTAAAATAATGCCAAGACACCACAGACAAACGATAAGGAAGAATCACCTTCAACATAAGAAACTAGTAATTAAAGTCATTAATACAAAACCAATTAAAAAGTGCAAAAGATTAAAAATAAAAAGTACTACGCTAAACACTTGTCTTCACCAAGTGATGTAAGAGACTTAGGCAAACATGGCCTTTGATTGTCAAGAACTCTTACGATCAATCTTGGATCCCGAGACGACTCACACACTTTACGATGGACAATGGATGATGGTGGTGGATGATGGTGTTATGGTGGTGGGTGGTGGGTGAAGTGTGAGAGGGGTGGTGTGCCAAGGGATGAGTTGCAAGAGCTCCAAACACTCCTATTTATAGGCTGACCAGAAGCTCGGGCACGGCCCCGTGTCCGCTGGGCACGGCCTCGTGTCCATCTGACTCTCTCTCTTCATTAATTGCAATTCGCAATTCCAATAAATGCGTCTGCAGGAAGCTGACCACGCCCCCGTGTCCGCTGGGCACGGCCCCGTGGTGGGCAACAGAAGCTTCTATGAGTTTGTCTTTTCTGCTGACTCTTGGGCACGGCCCCGTGCTCGCAGAGCACGGGGCGTGTTCAGTCTTCGGTCTTCTTTGTTTTGCTCGGGAAGATGATGTCGGGAGGTCGGGCATTCCACTTTTGTTCCTTTTCTTGTATTTATGTTAGATTTAGCTGTCTTTTTGCTTCTTTTGTTAATTTGAGCTCATTTAATCCTGAAAATACAAAAGGAAGACAAAAGCACACTTTTTCCAACATTAGTACTAAAAAGGGTTAGTTTTATGCCACAATTGATGTAATTTATATGTTGCATTTTGTGCACATCACTAACCTAAGGTGAGTTCACACTTTCTACAAGGCATGGGATTCCCGGTGGTTTGGGAATGGGTTAAGGAACTAAAACGGAACCTGCATATTCTCCTTGGGTAGAATATATACCTCCATCCTCCATAGGAAGGATGACAACTTTAAGCGTGCGTATTCTCCATGGGTAGATTACGTACCTCCATCCTCCATAGGAAGGATGACAACATATAACTTACTAGACAAAACTCTATCATGAAGTCCCTCATTTTTATATCGACTTAATCGCCGGGCCAATGGCGAGCGGGTCATTAGTTAAATAGCGCTATTAGGTTTGACAAGCCTCACACCGTGCCGCAGAGGACGGGAGTGGACTAATGGATCTGGGCACTTAGTCAATGATGATAGACATTGACGCAGGACACATAAACATGACTCCAGTCAGTTGCCGATATGGTAACGAGTCTAGTGGTTAACATGGGGCAGCCCCCACTGGTTATGGTTTGGGAAACAAGGAATTGGTTAACTCATGGTTTTCGAAAGAACTTATGCTTTTTGGAACAACTTTAAAATGGACAACCAACTGTGAACTCGCTCAACTTTGTTGTTGATTCGTTGCTAAATGCCTTGCAGGTCGTTAGGTTCTTAGATGGAGCTCGCATGAGAAGGAGAGCTCGTTGTGGGACATGGACTGTTGAGTTCCATGTTAAACATTTGAACTTTAAAACTTATGTTTTGGTTTTACACTTTATGCTTCCGCTGATAACTTGAACTTGGTTAAATTGTTTTGAACACCAATTATATTGTGGTTAGTTTTATCTTGCTTATTATATATTGTTCAATATGATTGGTGGCTTGATCCTGGTCATGTCTCGCCTCCTGCGGTGATATTCCGCTTGTGGATTTTGGGGGTGTGACAGATGAACAATGACAAAATAAATTGCTTGATGAATGAAAATATGAACATAATTATTTATACGAGGAAAAGCCCTTGATCCTAGTTGATCGTCGGCATAAAAACCTCGGATAGTGGAAACTATTACCATCAACTGTATTGCACAAAAAATATTACAACTTTGGATGTTGATCAAGTGTGGTACAATCGAATGCTAAGTGAGAGTTCTAGTTTGCAATGTATGCGAAAGTGTGTGTGTTCGTAATTATGTTGACTAACACTTGATTGACCCCATGACCGTTTGAAGAATTAGCACGTGCAACATCTCAAACAAATAATGCACAAGATTCCAGCTGAGACTTAGTGCACGTCGTCATAACCTGCATATGGATATAAGAAAATATCGAAAACAACTGTTAGAAACTAAAAGATATAATAATAATCCTTGATCCTCTGAGTCCTTGCACTACCCGCCAAGGATAATTGATCCAGGCAACACCTCAGAATACTGGATCCATAGTTATAAAAATCTAATGCCTAACAGTGATATAACCAAAAGGATATTGATGCGGGTTTTATATCGATCGAAAACAACAAACACGTATACCAATGGTGGTATAACAACCCTAAACCGACACCCTCATAATATTTTTCGACACCCTAATAGATTTTAAAATATCCCAATATGTCCTAAAATACCCCCCATACGTGAAAACGGGCCCCGAATACCCTAAATATTATTAAAATTAATTAAAAATGAATTTTTTTGGGCTCTTGTGGGGCGCGTAAGCCACCCCTTCAGCTTAAGTGGGCCGTGAGCGATCAACAACGCGGCGAGACCCTGGGCTGCCACGTGGCAGCCACACGACGAAGCTAGCCGATGACCCGGATCACCTAAACCCTACCCGACCTACTACGCGGGCCGCGTAGGCCTTGGTCTCGTTTTACGCGGGCCGCGAGAAAAGCCAAATCAGGCCCTATAAATTGCGATGAAGGGCTTCAATCCCATATCGTTCATCTCTCGACTTTCTCTCTCAATTTCTTAATAGTAGGCACTATACTCGGGCATAATACCCCCCTAAATAATGAAGTTCTGCTTCGTTGTAAGTATCATAACCCCTGGATACGTATTAGATACTCTGCCCGATTGATCTAGGGTTCCGTAACGGCTGTCGTGGTTCTGCCCGACGTAGTCGTTGGAATGTCGTCTCGGGGAGGGTATTACTAATGTTAAAATGGGTTATTATACTAACACATGTGCACTTGTGTAATTTATAGATTATTCCCAGGAAATCCTTACTGAAAACCTAAGACAGCAATGTGAGTAATCCTCTTTTTGTGTAAACCTTTTTGTGAGTAATCTCCTTTTTGCGAATTATTTTTACAAAACCTCACTTAATTAATTATATATTAAACAGTTATTAAGTATTTGTAAGGATACAACTATCGTCGGTATGTTGGGATTTTGTATACAAAATTTGTTACTGCCTTGCGAGGGGTAACATGACCACAAGTCAGGTTGACGGTACCGTGGGTGTTAATTGATATGACTTGGAAACAAATGTAATTGCGAGATCGCCCTCAATACTGTACAATGGTTTTTATTAAAACTTGATTGAACTGGGATTCACTCACCAGTATTTCCCACTGACAAAATGTTTTTAAACGCGTTTCAGGTAACAAAATGTGAAAGCCAAATAGAAGCCAGCTGGACAGCACTGAAGGCTTGGAAAAGTGGCAACAAAGTTATCTAAAAATGGATAGATGTTTTTATTAAATAAAATAGGATTTATTCCTATGAAATTGTGTGTATTTAAAACTTGGGTTTTACTCATGTGTATAATATTATAAAAGTGTGGTATTTTACTCTGATCAAATATTTCCTAACTACGGTACTGATGAAAAATTCCGCTGCCAAATTAGACAACAACGAGATACCACCGAAACTGGCCGCGGCCGCCCGTTCCCGGGTTTGTATAGGGGGCGGGGGTTGCGACAGGTGGTATCGACGTTATTCGGTCGGTATGGGTCTCGTTCATTCCGTTACCTGTACGATACCAATAGCTGATATATAATTAACGAACACAGGTTATTTAAAGTCTAAGGGTGCAATTGAGACTAAAATACTAAAAAAAGAGACAAAAGTGTAAAAGAAAAAAACAAAAACACTATAGCGCTACAGTGATTTTTGAGTTGTTATTTGTTAGTATTTATAACTTAGGAAAACGATATTTTAAGATAATACATGATAACCAACATGCATGTGCTGATAACAAACATGCATTTGTCCCCTTCGGCTTCGACACCTTTGGCTCCCTAGCTTCAGAAGCTATCCGTTTGTTGACTAGGGTCCAAAAGGTTGTCCACAGCAGTTGCTCATCAACAGGAGGGCAGGGGTTTGTCTTTAATAGGCTAGGGTTTGCTATTCAGAAAAGGGTAGCGGCGCAGCTTGTTGCTCGCTTACCTGCGATATTGATGTAACTCGACCAATATTTTATATATAAATAAAAAGTGAAGGAAAGTTAAATTAAAAAAAATACATGATTAACTTTTCTAAAAAATAAATAAATAAAGAAATGAAATACAAAATAGTGAAATAAAAAGAAATGAACACAAAATAGTGAAATAAAAGAAGCAACAAAAGGAATCTTGGTCTTACAAAGTTGTGATACATGACTTAACTAGTTACATATTTATCATATATACACCTTTAATATAAATGTTTTGAGTATTATATTTGAAATCACATGATTAGTTATAAAAATTCGCTCAACTTATAAATTCTTCTGTCTTTTTTATACTAGAGAGTCAAACAATTTATAATTTAATTCATTATGCTACTTGAAGGCTATAATCATGCATGAAGCATGATAATAACATACTTTTAATTAAATGGTTTGTGATGTTACACCTTGCATCTTTTAGACTAAAGATAATCTAACATTTAGGTTTGGGTGGTTAATTCGGGTATGACTTCCATTATTACTGTTAAAATATCAAATTAAAATCAGGAAACGATCACAATATTCCTTTTCTAGGGGATCAATGTTTTTTTTTTACTATAAGTGATCACCACACCACTAGATCAGTATGTTATAAAAGACCAAGATTTAAACCTAGACAAGTGAATATAGCAGTTCAAACCACAAAATAACCTGGTTATTGCTATAAGAAAACCCGTTTGATATGTCAACTCTTTACCGACGAAATATTGTAGCTGACATAGCTTGGCTAATGCGACGACACGACATGTCGTCGCATTAGGGGGACCTTAGAAATTATGTTTTTCTTCAACCTATTCCAACAACATGTCATCGGGTAGGTTAAGCGGGAAGGGTGAAAATCATGATGTCGCTCCCAAACTTTATCCTGACACGTCGTCGGAAAAAAGTATTTTTTTCCATGATTTCTTTTTTTGTTATTTTTAATAGATTTAAAATGAAATGACGGCGTTTTAGCTCACCCTATTGTAACGACATGTCATCGAGATAAGGTGACTGAGCCCTAGTTACACAAGCCTAGTATGTTGGTCTTCATTCATCCCTAAAGCATCATGTCTTTGAATCTATCTCGCCTTCTGACTTAAACCACCTGTTTCCTGTCGTTGCCACTGTCATTCACAACTGTGAGCCACCTCGGTCCACCTCCATCGCCAACTTAGTCATATTATTCAAAGGTATGCAAATTTTTTTCTTTTTTTGAGACTTTATTTTCCCATATTAGTGATACTAGGTTTAAAGAAGTTCGTCACGTTGCGGCAAATTTTTTTTGTTATTTAGTCTGTTTTTACATGTGTTTTGAAATTACTACAAGCGTGTTGCGAACGGAACTGCTGACAAGAATAAAAAGAAAATGTAGAAAAAAACACTAAAAGATAATTGAAAGAAAATCAACCAAAAAAGTTGTATGGTAACGATGTTGTTCGTATGAAACCCGTGGTCAGAGATGAGCAAATTGTTCTGGTTATCGTACCAAATTTGCCGAACCAAAATATATTAAGTACCAATTCGGTACCGACTTTTGGCATTCCTGGTACCGGTTCACTATCGGTTTTTACCTTCATATACCGGTACCGTAACCGGTATTTTCGGTATCAGTACCGATTTTGTATTGGTTGGTACCGAGTTCATCCCTACCCCTGAAACTAAAAAAAGAAAAAAAATTAAAAGTCGAAGAAAATCAACAAAAAAAAGTTGTACGATATCGTTGTCCGTACGGTAACCGTGATCAGGGATGAGCAAATGGTACCGGGTAGCAGTACTGAATTTCCCGAACCAAAAAATTTCCAATATCAATTCGGCACCAACTTTTGACGTTTTCTGTATTAGTGCCGGATTTTACCTTCATGTACTGATACCGAACAGGACTGTCCCGGTATTTTCGATACGAATATTGGTTCGATACCGGTTGACAACAAACTTATCCCAAGGGCTGGCAATAGATATCTGTATAAGACACGATTAGACCTGTTTACTGAAAAAGTAAACAATATGGTTTTTTTCTTTTTTTAAAAATAAATAAAATTATGAGGTTAGGATCCATCATTTCTTTTTCATGGTACATAAAACATAAAACTGTGTTATAGACATGATATATCAAGTAGTTAAACGAGTTGTATTCATATTTAATACTTGTGTTATACGCATCGTCAGAGACCTGTTAAACCAGATAAGACACGAGTTGCCAGCCCTACTTATCCCAACCCCTGATATGAAAAAAAAAGATTAAAGTTAAAAACTAAAGAAAATAACTATTATTATAATATTAAAATAATAAAAGTATTAAAAAAACTACATATTATTATAATATTAAAATCACGGATAAATTACATTTTTCGTCCTTTATGTTTGTATCACATTGCAATGGATAACCTTTAACTTTAATAATTACAGACACAGTCCTTTATTTGGAAAAACTCAGTACACTTTTCGTCCTTTAGTAGTAACAAGGTTAAAATTTTCAGTTAAGTCTGGTCATGTAACTTGCACATAAGAGTAGACCGGTAATTTTACTCAATTATTTAAAAAGGTAAAAAAAATATATGTATGACCAATTGGAGCTAAGCACATCAGTAACATAGCAATAATTAGTTTAACCCAAACCAAATGTAGGTGATTTTTGGAAGAAACTGTTCGAAGTTTTGTGAAAATAGGAATTTTCATAAATATAGGAAATGCAGTTTTTCTATTTTTGGACTAGAAATAAATATAAGAAATGATGGAGATTTCATATATTTATTTGTGGGTCTGTGTTCTATGTTGGAAGAGTTTCGCAACGAACTAAACCGTGTCCAAAACGAAGCTAAGATGAATGAGATATCGATACTCAAAGTTTGGTGTTTGAAATATGAATGTTGAAATAATGAGATATTGAACCCCAACCCACTGTTCGATTTGGGGTACCCGAATGGATGGTGACCGTGTACCAGATTGGATACCCTACCCGAAACCTAAATCGGTGAGTGATGACACCCCTAACATATTTTTCAAAATGCAAATTAAGGTGGAACTAAGACTTCTTTTAGATAACCAATATGGTATAAGTTTAATCTCACATTAATCATTGTTCACAAAGTGTTTAATGATATGTCGGTTAGTATATAATAAAAAAACTGTATTATTAAAGTATAATATTAGGACGTGTATAAAAAAAACTCTAATCCAGTGATGATGTACTTTTGAACAATGTTTTAAAAACCGGTTTTTTATTCATACCGGATTAGGCACTGAAATGGTTCAACCGGTTGAACCGGGTTGTACCGGGCGGTTCAACCGGGTCACTAGTTAACACTATAATTCCATAGAATACAAATTAATCTAAAAAACAATCTAATCTCAATTAAGATTTATATAACTGATTATGATTTTATCTAAAAACAATTGTTTTCTTGTAAAATGTTATCTATTTTTCAAGAGCATTTTTATTACTTATAAATAATATTACATTGGATGATGTGAGTAACAGGTTCAATAGTTGTAATTGAAGGCACTAGGATAGTTACCAACAATGGAACGTCGTATTACCTTAATTTCGTATTTTTATAATTAAAAAAAAATCAAATTTTAAGATAATGCAAACCGGTTCAATGGTTTGAACCGGTAGAACCGGATTTACCGGCGGTACATAAGACATACCGTATTTGGGTTTTACCGGCCTTTATCGTACCAGACACGTGTCCGGTATCCGGTTTAACCGGTATAACCGGCCGGTTCATACCGGTATTTAAAACATTGCTTTTGAACAAACAAATCTCCACGTATATTATTATATTAAACTATTAAAGCATAATGAACATTTTATTTAAATAAATTATTTTCTTTTTGCATGATAAATGCTTTTTTGAAAAGGAAGAATATTAAGAGAACATTCACAGAATATGCCGTTTTGTTGATTGTTACTAGTGCGAAACCGACGCTCCGCGTACGTTTGTTGGTCGCTTTCTTCATGGTCCTTTTAAACTTCCCTTAGTCCCAAACAAATGTTGACGGTCCAAATTATTTTTTATTTTTATTTACTTTTTATTAAACACCACAAAATGTCCCGTAACAAGTCAAACTGTATTCCCCTTTTCAGTTGATTTTATTCATGGATTGACCAAACAAAAATATTAATAAGTAACAAATTGGGTAAACCTAGATCAGTCAAATCAATTTCTGTATAACCATTCATTGTTGGCGTTAAAACGGGCTCTAAGCAGAATATTGAGTCAAACAAACTATGTTTTCATGGTGACTAGCGGTGACATGAGAGGCTGACCACGGGGGCGGCAATAAGGGTGGCAATGGCAGTGGTGGTGTCACACTGGTTCTGGTGGTGTTAGCAGTGGCGGAAGTTACAACGACTGTCGGACTGTGCCAATGTCGACGATAAGTAGAAAATCGAATCTAATTGATCTACTTAAAAATATTATGGTTTATTCGAATAATTAACACATAAGTTAACTTGTTTGATTGTTGCCAATGAAGGCCAGTTCAACTGGTCGGAGGTGAGAAGGTTTACCCACTTATGTGGGGTTCCTGCCCTGGAGGTCCTAAGGTCGAATCCAGGGGTGGAGAATTCCTGACCCGTGTTGTTGTGACAGCCCCAGAATTCCTACCTGGGACTTGGGTGATATAAGGCAATGTCCTTACCAGGTGATTTAATCGTCCAAAAAAAACTTGTTTGAATTATTGATTAGATCATCTGAACTTTTATTAAAAAATAGAGTAAATTACACTTTACGTCTTTTAAGTTTCATTCAAATTTCAAGCAGTGTCATTTAACTAACGAAATTTTAAGTTTCATTCAAATTTCAGGCAGTGTCCTTTAACTAACGAGATTATACCAGATGTTTTTATGTTATTATTTCTCATAAGATGGTGTCCTTTGCCTTAATCCGGTTATTATTATTATTATTATTATTATTATTATTATTATTATTATTATTATTATTATTATTATGTAACACCTTATATAATCGTGTCCAATGATGAGTTGACACGTGTACTAAACCCTAATGAAGTCAAACGTTGACTATGAGGGACTAATTTTGTCAAAATTTAAAATATGTATGTGGACGAACTAAAAGTGTCAACATGCTTAAACTAAGCCTCTGAATGACCTTACACGGTATTCGTATTCTCATATTAAGCCACTTGTTGGATAAATGAAACCGTTTGCGATAAATTTAAAAGTTTGTGTAACGAAGGGTTAAAAGTGTCAACATGTTAATTCTTACTCTGAGTGACCTTTTAACGAACCCGGAGCATCATGATGTTCAATCATACTCTCGAGAATGCCTAATAGTGGCCGTTTAGGGCTTTGATGCCATTAAACGATAATAAACACAAGTTTGCACGTTAAAAGGACTAAAAGCGTCAATGTGTGAATCTACACCTCTAAGTGACTTTTTATACAAACTGGGAACTCCGTAATGTTTGGTCGTACTCCCGGGTGTGGTTAATATTGGCCACAATGGGCATATGTGCCTTATATTAAATTTTACATAAGAGTTTAGAAATATTGTGCCAAAAATGCAAACATTAAAAGTTTTAAACTATATAAAAGGTTGAGGGGCTAATCTGACAAAAGATGAAAGTGTTGTGGCTGGGCCGGACTCACTCGCGGGCCGCGAGCCTTTGGGTCTGTTGTCTTCGCGGGCCGCCAGGACAACAAACAGCAGTAACAATTGTTTTTATATATTGTTTTTGTTATTATTTTGCTTGTTCTCCAATCCTAACAATTCTAAACCATTTAATCAAAACCATGGGTTGTTAACTGATTTGTAACACCTGTCATAACACTTGTTATGATCCTAAGAACCCTCAAAACACTTGGCAAGATCATAGGAATTCTTGAATACTATAAATAGGTGTGATATCTCATTTCAAAACTTGCACCAAAATCATTCTTTCTTCCTATCTCTCAACTTGGAAGTTCCTGAACTACTTGGGAGCATCCTCTGAGTTATTTTCAGTCCCTATGACCACTTGTAAGTGTTCCTTTTGTGACTAGTTCGTTTCTTAGGGGCTGTTTGGTAGCCTCTTAATGACCATTCAGATGCTACCTCTTAATGGTTTAAAACCTCTGAATGAATAAGAGGTAACCTCAAGTCTGAATGGTTAAGAGGTAACCTCTGAATGGTAAATCATCACATGTCACATTCTTCTACCTTCTCATTGGTAAAATTCTTAATGGTTCCATTAAGAGGTAACCTCTTAATGACCATACAGAGGCTACCAAACAGCCCCTTAGGCTTTTAAAGCCGAAAAGTCAAGTGTTTACGATAAACGCTTTGACTTTCAGTCAGACCTGAAAAAGTCAAGCCATTGTTCGCAATGAACATGGATACGTGATCGTAATTAGGTTGGTGTTAATCCCTCAAAAGGGCACCTCCTAAGAATCACGTTTGCTTGGTTAATTGACAAGTCAACATATTAATAATTTAAAAAGTCAAAGGGCCAGTTTTTGAAATAATTACGATTTGAGTTTAGAAGCATTCTAAAATATTTTTTTATCACTTAAACAACTTAGTAATAATTATTAGAACATGTGTAAATATGTTCGGCTCGTCAATTCCAGTTTTAGGGTCGGTTCGCAACCGAAAGTCACAAAGTTTGACTTCTGTGTTGACTTTCGATTATAAACCGAATTAGATTAGTTTACTACTGATTAACATTCTGTTATGATCGTAATAATATGTAGTATAACCCTATAAGGTTATATTATACGATCAGACTAGTAATCTGAGTTTATGCGCATGTTCCGTTATTATGTCGTACTTTAACTGTTATGCCCTTTTTACCAAAAATAAGGTTTAGAGACCAATAAGCTTGCAAATAATTCAGATACTAATATGTTAACATGTTTAACATATTTTGATGTTACGAATCTGATTATAAACTGACTTTGCGTATAATTTCGTAAATTATGCTTTAAAGTGACCAAAATGCCCTTCAGGCGCGTAGATCGGTTTTAAGCATAATTTCTCATACCAAACTCATTGCCTACTGATATAATATAATAATTAGAATATTTTGGGATATCTATTCAATTTACAAACTGAGTTTATGCACAAGTTCTTGAATTATGTTCGTAAATGACAATAATGCCCTTTTGGCATCTAAAATGGTTTTAAAGCATAATTTTCATACAAAACCTTTTGACTACTGATATGTTATATTAATTAACATATTTCGGTCATATAAACCTGATCATAACATCAGTTTTCCTAAAAGATAGCAAATATCGCCATTTAACGACTTTAACGCCATGTCGGCGCGTAGTGTGGTTTTTAAACCATAAATACCTACCAAGACTTGTTACCTACTGATTTTATAAATCGTTTTAAATATTTTTACAGTAGGTACATGATATAAACTCAGATTACCAAATTAGCTTTCAAAACTATGTGTGAAATTACCAAAATGCCCCTACGGAGCATAGTTTGGTCTTAAACTATAAAACACACATATGTTTGATATCCTACTGATATTATATCATAAGAAAAGTGTTTTCACAGAATGTTTATGGTCGTAACATCAGATTATACGCAAGTTCCTTTTATATGTTGTAAAATGACCAAAACGCCCTTATCAGGCATAGTTTGATTTTAAAAACTTAACGGGCATACAAGTTGATATCCTACTGGTATTATAACTTTTTAAAGTATATTGGCATATGGAACTTGTTCATGACTCATCCGGTTACTCGTTATCGCTTATACGCATACGGTTAGACTTGCGTAACTAGTTTACGTAAGTTTGCCGAAACAGGTTTAACCTTATCATTTTTACTTCAAAATACAGAATGTAAATAGTTTACCCATATTGTACAAGTCTTTATACTTGTTGGGTCTAAATTACATTCTATTCTGGTCATCGCTTAATCTAGCGTATCGTACCGTTTCTAATACTTTAAGCTAGCAGGTCTAGGTCTATGACTTCAATAAGACCCGTTAGCATTCTAAATTGGTTATATATTACCATCATTCCACTAGAGCCTCCCGGTAAAAGCTATCTACACTTATCTAGTGTATTATACGACTGGGTTATTTAAACCTTGCTGTGAATCGAGTATTAGCTCAGGTAAATACTTTTAACTTATTTTCCCTTATACGGGCTTGGGATACGGTAAATTATTACCGCTTGGTCGAGAATGGGATCACTTGGTCGGATTGTGACTAACAAATCCGCATAACCCGAAACATTGGGGGTTAATGCAACCGTGTCCTGGATATCCTCGTCTCATTTAATTGCAAATGGCCACGACCTATGCACGGGGTGTAGGTATACACCTGACAGTTGCAAAATGCTAAATTATACCCACAAGGTTGGGGATAACTCCTTTGTGGGTTTATAAAAGTGGCGTGTCGGTTAATCATGTCTCGGTTTCTATACTGGGCCCCATATGTATGAAAAAAATGTAAATCTGTATACAAGATTATAAATGTAATTGTCCCAAGTTATAAAAGAATTTTTCGTGCCTTGTGCACCTAGATCAATTTTTTGAAAATGTTTTCAAATGTGTCAGTTAATTGTATTTACCAGTGTAAATTGACGTATTTTCAAAAGACTAAGTGACAGGTACTATACGCAAATAGGCTGGTAGCTGCTCGGTGTCAATAAAGGATCTTGCAAATCCTTAGGATGCCCTAAAGTATGTTAAACATCATTTTGTACATTTATTAGATCCGCCTGTGGATTTGATATTACAAGCTCGTCTGTAATTATTACTTCAGTATTTTTTTCAAACAATTGAGTTTGTAATAATATTTTATATTCCAAGACTTCCGTTGTGGTATTTTGTGTATGTTTGACTATGACAATACCAATCATACGTCATGATATTCCCCACCGGGCCCACCAGGCTGAGCTGTAAATATCGGAGTGTGACAGGTTGGTATCAGAGCCAACGTTTGAGTGAATTAAACTGTAACAACCCGTATTCTCGTTGACGAGAGAAGGGTATTATAGTAACACACGTATTATTTAATATCGTTTCTATTATTAATATTATATATAAAATAATGCAAAGAGAAGTTTATTCGTTTATTATTTAATTACCTTCATGTTTCAATATGAATCGGGCTGTTTGTTTTGATAGAAATCCATACGCACTTGGGCTAGGCCTAAGCCCACTCTCTAACCTAAAACCCTACCCTATAAATAGAAACTTATACCCTTACCCCTCTCATTTTTCTCTAAAAAAATAAAACCCTAAGTCCCTTTTTAAAAACTTGGCAGCCGCACATTCCCTCACACCCCTCCAACCTTCGCTGCTTTTCCGATGACCGGAGCCGCACTTCTGGCGACTTCCGACGCCCCTCCCTTTCAGGCGAACCACACTCACACCACACCACCACACCCCCGCTCTTCCTCTGCCATTTCGTCGAGCAACATCAACGGCAACGCAGAACTCCGGTGACGGTTATCTTCCAGTGTCGGAATCATGACTGTGGACGCGGTGGTGGTCTTGGTTCAACTCTACCTCGGCTAGGTTCAGGTCTCGGAGCAGGATGAAGGCAGAAACAGCAACATCACACATCCACCTGTTTCACGTTATCTCTGGTTAGTAATGTGCTACCTCATAATCATATATATGTGTGTTTATTATGGATTCGGTTGCACATTTGTGTGTGTTAACTATTTGATATACATATATATGAGATTTGAAGGAATGTTTTTGAAATAAAGATTGCAAACAGAATATGTATGTCACTTGTGAAGCAGGGTGGTGTGTTTCTTGCTACTTGTTGATTTGATGGTAAACATGGTTTTGGTATGTTGCAAAGTGTTATGAATCTGGGTTTTCATGAATGTACAATCAGCTCTGCGTAGGGTACAACCTGGTCATGCGTGCTTGGTGGTATTGTTGGATAATGTTTTGTTTTAGAGGTGATATTTGCTGTATAAGAAAAGAATGATTCATTGTGATCTTGATATGGTTAGGATGATTTAATAGGAATGAGATGTTATGAAAAAGTCTGTTAATGTCCACTTCATGATTTTGTTTGAATGATCCTAGGAATAAACAGAGTGCTTGATGCTAGAATCCATTTTGATGAAGTCATAAGAGGCATAGGGGACGAGAGTAGATATGGTTTAACCTTGTGATTTGGTATGAATAATGGAATGATTAATTAAGGCTTTGTCCTTTTCGAATCAATTTGAAACCTAGGAATGCACATCTGGGTGTTTCATTGAATACTTAATTTTATGCTTTAATGGTGTGTACAAGCAAATGAGCTCACGGTACAATTGTATGATTGTTTGAATATTGGATAGGAACTAGGATGTCACTTGATTTATTTAAAAAGGTGTGTTTTTGCTCGTTGTCTTTTTCTAATGAAAGGAACGCATGATTACTGGCGACCGCACACTAATGTCCGGCCCCACCTCTTACCTCGTACACTTCATTGTTGGTCGCACATTGTCACTAACCTTTTAGAACAATACAAACCATTTCTCATCTTTGGGCCTTACCTATTTTTGGATTATATAAGCCCAGTTTGGGCCGCACAGTAAGTGGAATGGTCTGGCCCCACCACTACATTCGCACACCTTTATTTGATTATAACCACACACCGACAAGTGGGCCGCATAGACTAATGTATTGGGCTTAATTACTGTTCATTGTATACATGTTTAACTGTTACTGCTATGATACGTGAAAATGATGCTACACATAACGATACAGAATACATAATGGCTATTTCTTGTACACTGCTTATGGACTACGTGATAAATGTGAAATACGTGTATGCTTGGTATAAACTGTTACTTGATTGATGCGTGTACACTACTTGACAAATACATGTTAGATACGTGTAGAAACTTTGTATTTTATTTAAAACCATTAACAAACTAAATGGTAATCATATTAGGACGTGATTGACCAACCCTGACCATTAGCTATTTTAAGAGTTCAACCGAGCAACCAAAGGTGAGTTCACACTTTCTACAAGGCATGGGATTCCCGGTGGTTGGGAACGGGTAAATGATTGAAAGGAAACCTGCGTATTCTTCTTGGGTAGAATAAGTACCTCCACCCTCTTAATTGAAGGGTGACAACATTTGAACATACGTGATCTCCTTATTTGGGACACGTACCTCCACCCTCTTAACTGAAGGGTGACAACATTGATACTAGACCAAAAACTCTATCATTAAGTCCCTCATTTTTATATCGACTTAATCGTCGGGCCAATGGCGAACGGGTCATTAATTAAATAGCGCTATTAGGTTTGACAAGCCTCACACCGTGTCGTAGAGGACGGGAGTGGACTAATGGATCTGGGCACGTCAATGATGATAGACATTGACTTAGGGCACCCAACTTTCTCAGTCAGTAGTCTATATGGTAACGGGTCTAGTGGGATATTCATGGGGTAGCCCCCGCAGCTGGGAGCCAGAGTAAAAGGAAAGGATTAATCGTGTTTTTAAACTATGGGGTAACCCCCACGACAAGTAAGCCAGCTAAAGGAAACCTATGTTTTTGAAAAAACTTAAAACGAACACCCAACTGTGAACTCACTCAACTTCGTTGTTGATTCGTTACTATATGCCTTGCAGGTCGTTAGGTGCTTAGATGGAGCTTGCACAGGAGGTCGAGGTCGTTGTGGGCCATGGACTGTTGTGTTCCATGTTAAACATTTGAACTTTTAAACTTATGTTTTGGTTTTAAACTTTATGCTTCCGCTGATAACTTGAACTTAGTTAATTTGTTTTGGACACCAATTATATTGTTGGTTGGTTTTATATTTACTTTAATACATTGTTCAATATGATTGGTGGCTTGATCCTGGTCATGTCACGCTCCCTGCGGTGATACTCCGCATGTGGAATTTGGGGTTGTGACAGATTGGTATCAGAGCCATTGGCTATAGTGAACTTGGTTTTAAAAAGGAAAAATCTTTTTGACAAAAACCAGACTATAACATGTTCAGTGCTCAACGATCCACAACGACACTTCGCTCCACGTGCAAGGCTTAACACTTTAGATAGTATGGTCTATGTTTATGTTACCTACTTGTTAGTTACATTTGCATGGTGCGTTGTTTATAGTATGCTTAGTTAACGTAGTAGCATGTTGCCCTTATTAGCCCTAGTGTGCTCGCTTTGACACTTAATGGTTTACTTGAAACTTGACATGTAGTGATCAAATTCTTTTCCTGTTTTCTCCTCACCCCACTACGACAACTGTTTTATGCGTTCTATTTATCCATACGATTGTCTCGGCATGACATCGCCGTTATAGCTAGAATTCAGATCTGACCCTTCATACATTCGGTTTGCACGTAGACCAGAACCGGCCCAAACGAACTCGGATTTAAGGGAACAATATACCCACGGGTCCATGTTGACGAACCCCATCATTTCCACTAGTCGTCATCACCAGAAGCGATGTAGTCACAGTTACACGTGTTTGGCGTTGTACCACTCGAAACCCTATCATCCAAACTCTGTTTTGGACCAATGATATACTCACGTGACCATGATGCAACGAACCTTCCTTTCGTGTCGTGCTGCCATCTACCATTACTGGAACTGTCTCTAGAAAACGGAATAGTCGGTGAAATTCTTCGGTTATTTGTTGGATTTTTGTTTCACTTAATTTTTTGTATGAATGTCACCAACCTCCTATTTCTTCGATCCGTAACCGATATAACGAAACGCTAACAACCATACCATGAGTTCCACCGATCATAAGATCACCCTTACCCCCCCCAGTACCCTGTTGGGTGGTTAATTATTATTCTACTTTGATTTACACCTTCGTATACCTTACTTAGCAAGCGGATGCCTCCTAATGATGTGATAGTCTTCGGGACATTCGAGGACGGCGATACAAATTACTCAACCTACAGACGGACACGATGAACTACACATTCACCTCACCCTTTCCCCCTTACACTACAAGAGTCGCACTTTGATCCTACGATGGTTTATCTTAATTATGTGAAATCTTTTTGCTAGCCTTTGTACCGACCTATGCTTATCGATTAATGCAATGCCTAATTTCTACTACTGACTTAGACAAGACCATCATTTCCTTTACCACAGTGATACTACGTACTCGCTTCTCCATGCAGAGACACTAATACGAACTTACTCTAGTTTAGAGAATTTGGAAGGCTCGACCCTCGATCATTGGTGATCACATCTTGAAACCTGAGGATGGTGGTGTGTTATTGATACAATTATACCCTCTTGAACATGTTTTCGCATCCTTCCTTTGAAACCTCTTGACTACACAACCATATTTTAGATTCATTCACATGACATAAGGAAACTCCTCTGAATTTGGTTGCTTACCGACTCGATAAACCGCAAACTCATCTAAGTTCATCGATCAAGGTGAATTATTCCCCCTTCGCATGAGGGGAGCCCAACAACTTTGACGAAAATTTCAGTGAACCTTAACAACACAAACCTGTACGACGGTCATCCTTCTTCAGCTAGTTCTTGTTGTGCCAACCATATCGATATAACACTCCTATCGGTGAACGACGTTCTTCAATTTAACCTCATACCATTTGTGTGTGATGAGCTGCATCTTTGACATCAGATAAACCCTTGCTGCCAATCCCGAAACCTTTATGTTTTTTCTCGAGTTGAACGCATGGGATTGTGACTATTTTTCTTGTGTGTTTTCACTATTCGTGATATACTTCACGAACTCCTAAGTTCTTATCTCGCCCTATTCTGCACAAACCCCGCTCGAACGAATTACTCTTTACGAATATCATAAGCACTGTCTTTCGAACTCGATACGACCAATACAACTTCCTAGACACGACATTCGAATTTACCCCACCTTGACAGATTTGCCACTTATTTCTCCAACGACAACCGAATCTACTACAAGAACCGGTAGGAATCCGAACGATACCTATGCCTTACCATGGAGCACCTACGACACAAACCGCATTACGCTAAGTTCCCAATCATGTACACAATCTCTCATGGCTTAAACTCGAAAGAGTATCACTTAGCATTAGAAAGATGCTCAGGGATTCGGAATTCCAATGATTAAAAGATGTACTATGAGGTACCGACATTGCCTGAAGGTACCGAAGAGTTCGTAGTTTACTGCGATGCATCACACACTGACATGGGATGTGTGCTCATGCAGAAAGGCAAGGTTATTGCCTATGCTTCAAGACAGTTAAAGGTGCATGAAAAGAATTACACCACCCATGACTTGGAGTTGGATGCCGTTGTGTTCGCACTAAAACTGTGGAGGAATTATCTGTATGGTATCAAGTTTGTGATCTATTCTGATCATAAGAGCCTTCAACACCTGTTTAATCAGAAGGAGTTAAACATGAGGCAACGCCGTTGGATGGAGACTTTAAATGATTATGATTGTGAAATCAGATATCATCCCGGCAAGGCGAATGTAGTCGCTGATGCCTTAAGTCGAAAGGAAAGGGTGAAACCCATCCGAATCAATGCCAAGAGCATTGAAGTGAAGAATATTTTAATTGAAAGGTTGTTAGCTGCACAGAGGGAAGCTGTGTTGGAAGCTAACTATCCTAAAGAAAAGCTAGGAGTAACTGAGGAGCAGTTAACTCTTAGCAAGGACGGAATTTTACGATTAAATGGACGAATATGGGTTCCAATTTATGGAGGACTACGAGATGTTATCCTCCAGGAAGCCCATAGTTCCAAATATTTTGTTCATCCTGGAGCTGATAAGATGTACCAGGATCTAAAGGCAAATTATTGGTGGATAGGCTTGAAAAAGTCTGTAGCCGCTTATGTAGCCAAATGCTTGACTTGTGCGCAAGTCAAAGCTGAGCATCAAAAGCCGTCAGGCTTGCTACAACAGCCTGAACTTCCCGAATGGAAGTGGGAATGTGTAACTATGGATTTTATTACCATGTTACCCAAGACGAGGAAAGGAAATGATACAATATGGGTTATAGTTGATAGACTGACCAAGTCAGCACATTTCTTACCCATCAAGGAGACTTATAGCTCCGACATGTTGGCCCAGTTATACGTTGATAAGATTGTAGCCTTACATGGCATACCTATGTCTATTATCTCTGACAGAGATACTAGATACACGTCGCATTTTTGGAAAAGCTTCCAGCAATCTTTGGGCACACGTTTGAATTTTAGTACGGCTTACCATCCTCAGACAGACGGTCAGAGTGAGCGTACTATTCAGACGTTGGAAGACATGCTACGTGCATGTGCGATCGATTTGGGTGGTAGTTGGGATAAGAACCTACCATTAATCGAATTCTCCTACAACAATAGCTACCATACCAGCATTAAGGCTGCACCCTTCGAGGCATTATACGGTAGAAAGTGTAGATCGCCCGTTTGTTGGGCGGAAGTTGGAGATGTCCAGTTATCAGGACCAGAGATAGTCTTCGAAACGACGGACAAGAGTGTCCAGATTCGAGACCGTCTCAAAGCTGCTCGAGATAGGCAGAAAAGTTACGCAGATCCAAAGCGTAAAGATTTTCACTTCGAGGTAAGTGAAAAAGTGTTGCTTAAAGTATCACCCTGGAAGGGGGTGATGCGTTTCGGTAAGAAAGGCAAACTAAGCCCGAGATACATAGGACCTTTCAAGGTTATCGAACGTATCGGGTCAGTTGCCTATACGTTAAACTTACCGGAGGAGCTCAATGGAATTCACAATGTGTTCCACATCTGCAATCTAAAGAAGTGCTTCGCTGATGAATCACTGGTAATACCACATACAGATGTGCACATAGATGAGAGCTTAAAATTTGTGGAAAAACCTTTGTCGATTGAAGATCGACAGGTAAAGAAGCTTCGAAGGAAGCATGTACCTATTGTTAAAGTCAAATGGGATGCCCGTAGAGGTCCCGAATTCACGTGGGAGGTTGAAGCCACGATGAAAGAAAAATACCCTTATTTATTTCAGTAAATCTCGGGTCAAGATTTATTTTAAGGGGGTGAGGATGTAACACCTCGAAATTTTGTGTCCAATAATGTGTTGACACGTGTCATGAGGTACACGTGGTATTAAACATTAAATAAAGGACTAAAGTTGACAAACCTTGGAAGTATGTAAATTCGAGGGTTAAAAATGTCAACAAGGGGTAAATATACTGTATAGTAACCCTAAATGATGCTCGTACTTTCAAACGAATAAATCATGCATCGTGCGGAGCGAAACGCGGAAGAAAGTGAGAGATTACAAACTACAAGGGTTTAATGTGTCAACGTGTTTAATTTATACCTCTGAGTGACCATCTGACGAACCCGAGACTTTGTAACAGTAAAATACGCTCACTAGAATATACGATATGAATTTCGCGAAGTTCCGTTTTAAAACGAGAAAGTTATGATCAAATTCGTATGTGAGGGGTTAAAAGCGTCAACAATAAAAGTTAAGGCTTTTCGGTTAGTAATTAAACTAACCGGGGACTTAACAATGCGGGTAAAAGTCACGAGGCCCTTATTCGTATTAATCGAGGGCCAAATTGCAAAGTTACCCCTTCGAAACCGAAAGGTCAGGTTAATGATTGCAAAAGATATGAAAATCTTGAAAATCAAGTCTAATGCGGGCCGCGTTAAGGATATGCATGAGTTGATGCGGGCCGTGAGCCACCTGCAAATTTGTTTACTGACTTAAGGATTCAGGCGGCCCGCGTAAGCCTAGCCTGAATCCTGATGCGGGTCGCGTGAGAGTGCCAGATGCAGAAACTTGGACAGATTCACTGTTTGAGCTTGTAAACAATCATTGAGGCATTAATTGAAGCATGGGCGCCCTCTACATGCCCCCTAGCACTCAGGGACACCTGCTGATCATCCATAAGCAATTATAGGGTGAGTTGTAATGATCTTATGCCAAAATTTTCACTATAAAAGGCAATGCATTGCACACATTTGAAACACACCTCAAACTTGCTTTCTTGATCATCTCTGGAGCTCTAAAGCATTCTTCTAACATCCCTAGTCGTGCACCAAGCTTCTGTAAGTATGCCTACCCTTTTGTGGCTTAGTTTTTGCTTAGTTTAGCTTAAAAGTCAATCCGTCGTAATTAACGATTGACTTTACGATAAATCACAAATGGTCCAGTGGTTTGTCGAATCAAAGATAGTTATATGTTGGTAATCATGTGGGCTTTAAACCCCTAAAAAGGGCACCCTCTGATTCCCACTCTAACTAGTCCGAATGTCGAGTCAAATGTGCCTAGAAAAAGTCAACAGAAATGCTATTTTGCGATTTAATGCATAATCAGTAATGTAGATGGCGTGTAACCTGTTTTAACACTCATAAAACATGATAATAAGTATATTAACTAGTCTAAGCTTGTTTGATCCGACCATTTACTGTTTTGACCCGGTTCGGAGCCGAAAGTCGCAAAACTTTGACTTTTGCTTTGACTTCAGTTCTGACCCGTTAAAGTATGTTTTAGATATGCCTTAGGACTCTCTTAGGACCAGGTTACATGATGGTATAACCCTCTGTGACCGGTTCGTTGTTTGTCCGAGTCTTTTACACCTTTCCGTTAAATGCTTAAAAGTTGACCGTAACGCCCTTTTTAATTTAAAACGAGAATTTCGGACATGTGAAAGAACCATAACCTTGGTTACTGATTTCTAAGCATGCCCCTAAAATTTCACGTCATTCCGAGGTGCAGAATAGGAGTTATGCTAAATAGCGCAAATTACGGAAACTTTAGTAATTAAATAGCGCAATTAGCATAACGCCTATCTAAAACCAGATTTTGACACCAAACCTTTTACACACTGAAGTAAAGTAATATTTTGAGATTTTTAAAGATTATTAATTATTTTTAACCTGCTCATAACCTGCGGTTATGGCATCGGTTCGGTAATTACCGAATATACCCTTTTCGGACATAACTTGAGTTCTACAAGGTCTTTTGACCCGATTCCAGTTGCTACTGATTTTAAATAATAAATAAAGTATTTTGGACTTTATAAACTATTCGGAAAACTCAGATTTCCTGTAGAACTCAGAAACCTCTTTTATAATCTTTAAAAAGACCGAAATACCCCTACGAGGCATAAAATGGATTTAAACTCGTTATGGGCATTATGGAAGGTATCCTACTGATACCAAAACCTCTTTAAAGCATGTTGACTTAGGAAACCAGTGTAGGGCTCTTACGGTTACCCGTTGCGCCTTTTGCGCGCACGGTTCGGTTTATGTAACTAGTTTACAAAAACTAGCCGATACGGGTCAAACCATATTGTTTTGACCCCAAAATCCAGAGTGTGGTTATTATACCCATATAAAACGAGTCTTCAAACTTGTTGGGTCCAAATCACATTCCATTCTCGGTTTTCGCCTTTCACACGATTAAACAGTAATTATCCTTTGAAACTGACCGGTCTAAGCTACGGCTAAATTAAAGACCCGTTAGGATTCTAATAGGTTATTTTAAACCTTCGTTCCAGAATAGGAGACCAGTAAAAGCTATTTGCAATTTATTCGATTAAGGATTTATACTTGCAAAGGTAAATACTTTTAACTTATTTTCCGTTATACGGGCTTGGGTTACGGTATATAGCATACCGCTTGATCGGGCATCAAATTCTCCACCGTTGAGTGGGTAATTGAATAAATTTGATTGGATCATTTAAACAGTCTTGTTTACTTAAAAGCCTTTGGGGGGTTAATGACCATGTCCCGGATATCCCTGGCAGCATTTTACGAAATGGCCACGACCTAAGCGCGGAGTGTAGGCGTACACTCGTCAGTGCATAAATAGTTGATGTGGTGTGTCTATTAATCTTTAACCCGGACAAGATCCGGGATACTGAACGCATAAGGAACATGTAATCCGTTCGCAAGATTATAAATTCAAATAATTCTCCCAAGTTATAAAAGAGTTTGTGCCTTGTGCATTTAAATCAATTTTAATAAACATTTTACAAAAGTGTCGGTTGAATGTATTTACCAGTGTAAACTGACGTATTTTCCCAAAATGATTAAATGCAGGTACTAAGCGTAATTGGCTGGCTATTTCTCCTTAGCATCAATAAAGAGTCTCGCAAGCTTAAGATGCCTACGTCAAATCCTAAATTAAAGTGAGTAACAAATTAACCAGATATGGTCTATGTTTACCATGGTTAATGAATTGCCATAAAAGACAATTCCATAATAAACTACTAAAAAAAACTTTGTCATTATCTTCTGTAGCAGATTCAAGTTACGATGGCTGATCCCAATGAAGTGAATAGTCATTCAAAAGAAGATGAAAATGATAACGCCCAGATTCATCTAACGGGTGCGGAACTAAAAGCACTAGTCGACGGCGCTGTTAAGGCAGCCCCGGATCGACAGTACGAAGAATACACTGAGTCCCGGAGCAGAACCATATCTAAACCACACTCAAAGCCAAAAACCCACTCAAAATCTCACAGCAAACCACCCTCGACTCCGTCTAAGCCAAAAAGGGACGATGATAAGCACTCATCTAATGAAAACACTGACCGTCCTAAGGAAAAAGTGTTTACTGATGCATCTCGCGCCAGGGGTTGCACCTACAAGTATTTCGTATCTTGCAAACCCCGAGATTTCACTGGGGAGAAGGGCGCAGTAGATTTCATGACTTGGTTAGACGAGATGGACACCGTGGTGGACATCAGTGGTTGTGCAGAGAGAGACGTGGTAAAGTTTGTTTCGCAATCCTTCAAGGGTGAAGCCCTGGCTTGGTGGAGATCTCTGGTTCAGGCCTCGGGGAAGGCTGTTTTGTACAGCATGACTTGGGAGGAATTCATTTCTCTCATCAAGGAAAATTTCTGCCCTCAGCATGAGGTTGAAAAGATCGAGTCCGACTTCCTATCATTGGTTATGACGAACCTTGACTGTCAAGCTTACCTCACGAGCTTCAACACAATGTCCCGGTTGGTTCCGTATCTGGTAACCCCGGAACCAAAGAGAATAACTCGTTTTATCGGTGGTTTAGCCCCCGAAATAAAGGCAAGCGTGAAGGCCTCTCGGCCAGCGACCTTTAGATCTGTAGCCGACATATCTTTGTCCCTCACTTTGGATGCGGTCAGACAAAGATCGCTGAGGAACAAAGAGGCTGAGAAGAGGAAACGTGAAGATGATACTTCACGAAGGTCGAGCAAGAAGCACCGTGGGAACGGTGACAGCAAGAGAGGGTCTGAGTCAAGGAAGGATGGGCAACAATCTGGTGAGAAGCCCAAGTGCAATAATTGCAAGAGACACCACTTTGGAAAGTGCAGACTCGAATCGAACTCGCAGACTCAGTCGAAGTCATTTGCTTGCGGGATATGCAAGTCCAAGGACCACAAGACCTTGGATTGCAAAAAGATAAAGGATGCAACTTGCTACAGTTGCAATGAGAAGGGGCACATTAAAACCAACTGCCCTAAATACGCCAAGAAGCCTGAAGAAACCAAGAAGACCAATGCAAGAGTCTTCAGAATGGACGCTAAAGAAGCTGTGCTAGACGATAACGTGATCACAGGTACTTTCCTTGTAAATGATATGTTTGCAAGAGTACTTTTTGATTCGGGCGCTGATAAGTCTTTCGTAGATCATAAATTTTGCAAATTGCTGAATATGCCTGTCAAAACCTTAAATGTGAACTATGAGGTAGAGTTAGCAGATGGCACCATAGAAACCGTCTCTACTGTACTAGAGGGATGTGTGATATCCATTAAGAACCACTCTTTTCCTCTGTCTCTACTTCCCTTTAAATTGTCCGGTTTTGACATAGTATTGGGTATGGACTGGTTATCTCACAACCAGGCCCAAATCGTCTGCAACAGAAAGCAAGTGGTGCTAAAGACTCTGACTGGTGAATCGCTTACCATTCGGGGAGATACCCAGTATGGATTACCTGAGCAAGTGACTATGCTCAAGGCTTCAAAATGTTTAAAGAAGGGTTGTGTCATCTACATGGCACAAGTGATTATTGATGAGCCTAAACCGAAGATAGAAGACATCCCCGTCATTTCGGAATATCTAGAAGTTTTCCCTGAAGATCTACCTGGTTTGCCACCAGATAGGCAAGTGGAATTCAGGATTGATATCATCCCTGGAGCAGCACCTGTTGCTAGAGCACCATACAGGTTAACACCAACTGAAATGAAGGAGTTAAGGACACAACTAGATGAACTGTTGGCTAAAGGTTTCATTAAACCTAGTTCGTCTCCCTGGGGAGCACCAGTCCTGTTTGTCAAGAAGAAGGACGGATCGATGCGTCTGTGCATCGATTATCGCGAGCTTAATAAAGTCACGATAAAGAATAGGT
Source organism: Helianthus annuus (assembly GCF_002127325.2). Classification (NCBI taxonomy): domain Eukaryota; kingdom Viridiplantae; phylum Streptophyta; class Magnoliopsida; order Asterales; family Asteraceae; genus Helianthus; species Helianthus annuus. Next base: position 118,314,525 of record NC_035435.2, read on the forward strand.
ATCCTTTGCCGAGGATCGACGATTTGTTCGATCAGTTACAAGGGGCAAGTTATTTCTCGAAGATTGACTTAAGGTCAGGCTACCATCAACTGAAAGTCAGAGATGAAGACGTACATAAAACCGCATTTAGGACTCGTTATGGTCATTATGAGTTCCTAGTGATGCCTTTTGGGCTCACTAATGCACCGGCCGCGTTCATGGATCTCATGAATCGCGTTTGCAAGCCATACTTAGATAAATTCATCATCGTTTTCATCGACGATATTCTTATCTACTCTAAGAACCAAGTTGACCATAAGAAACACCTTCGCTGTATTCTCAAACCCCTGCATCATGAGAAACTCTATGCCAAATTCTCTAAGTGCGAATTCTGGCTCCGAGAAGTCCAATTCCTTGGACATGTTGTCAGCGAGCGTGGTATCCAAGTGGATTCCGCTAAAGTAGAAGCTGCCATGAATTGGCAAGAGCCAAAGACGCCTACAGAGATTCGTAGTTTCCTGGGGTTAGCAGGATATTACAGGCGTTTCATTGAAATTTTTTCAAGGATTGCTGCGCCCTTAACTTCCTTGACCAAGAAGAAAGTAAAGTTCGTTTGGGGCCCTAAGCAGCAAGAGTCCTTTGATATTCTGAAGCAAAAGTTGAGCAACGCTCCTGTACTGACATTGCCTGAAGGTACCGAAGAGTTCGTAGTTTACTGCGATGCATCACACACTGGCATGGGATGTGTGCTCATGCAGAAAGGCAAGGTTATTGCCTATGCTTCAAGACAGTTAAAGGTGCATGAAAAGAATTACACCACCCATGACTTGGAGTTGGGTGCCGTTGTGTTCGCACTAAAACTGTGGAGGAATTATCTGTATGGTATCAAGTTTGTGATCTATTCTGATCATAAGAGCCTTCAACACCTGTTTAATCAGAAGGAGTTAAACATGAGGCAACGCCGTTGGATGGAGACTTTAAATGATTATGATTGTGAAATCAGATATCATCCCGGCAAGGCGAATGTAGTCGCTGATGCCTTAAGTCGAAAGGAAAGGGTGAAACCCATCCGAATCAATGCCAAGAGCATTGAAGTGAAGAATAATTTAATTGAAAGGTTGTTAGCTGCACAGAGGGAAGCTGTGTTGGAAGCTAACTATCCAAAAGAAAAGCTAGGAGTAACTGAGGAGCAGTTAACTCTTAGCAAGGACGGAATTTTACGATTAAATGGACGAATATGGGTTCCAATTTATGGAGGACTACGAGATGTTATCCTCCAGGAAGCCCATAGTTCCAAATATTTTATTCATCCTGGAGCTGATAAGATGTACCAGGATCTAAAGGCAAATTATTGGTGGATAGGCTTGAAAAAGTCTGCAGCCGCTTATGTAGCCAAATGCTTGACTTGTGCGCAAGTCAAAGCTGAGCATCAAAAGTCGTCAGGCTTGCTACAACAGCCTGAACTTCCCGAATGGAAGTGGGAATGTGTAACTATGGATTTTATTACCAAGTTACCCAAGACGAGGAAAGGAAATGATACAATATGGGTTATAGTTGATAGACTGACCAAGTCAGCACATTTCTTACCCATCAAGGAGACTTATAGCTCCGACATGTTGGCCCAGTTATACGTTGATAAGATTGTAGCCTTACATGGCATACCTGTGTCTATTATCTCTGACAGAGATACTAGATACACGTCGCATTTTTGGAAAAGCTTCCAGCAATCTTTGGGCACACGTTTGAATTTTAGTACGGCTTACCATCCTCAGACAGACGGTCAGAGTGAGCGTACTATTCAGACGTTGGAAGACATGCTACGTGCATGTGCGATCGATTTGGGTGGTAGTTGGGATAAGAACCTACCATTAATCGAATTCTCCTACAACAATAGCTACCATACCAGCATTAAGGCTGCACCCTTCGAGGCATTATACGGTAGAAAGTGTAGATCGCCCGTTTGTTGGGCGGAAGTTGGAGATGTCCAGTTATCAGGACCAGAGATAGTCTTCGAAACGACGGACAAGATTGTCCAGATTCGAGACCGTCTCAAAGCTGCTCGAGATAGGCAGAAAAGTTACGCAGATCCAAAGCGTAAAGATTTTCACTTCGAGGTAAGTGAAAAAGTGTTGCTTAAAGTATCACCCTGGAAGGGGGTGATGCGTTTCGGTAAGAAAGGCAAACTAAGCCCGAGATACATAGGACCTTTCAAGGTTATCGAACGTATCGGGTCAGTTGCCTATACGTTAAACTTACCGGAGGAGCTCAATGGAATTCACAATGTGTTCCACATCTGCAATCTAAAGAAGTGCTTCGCTGATGAATCACTGGTAATACCACATACAGATGTGCACATAGATGAGAGCTTAAAATTTGTGGAAAAACCTTTGTCGATTGAAGATCGACAGGTAAAGAAGCTTCGAAGGAAGCATGTACCTATTGTTAAAGTCAAATGGGATGCCCGTAGAGGTCCCGAATTCACGTGGGAGGTTGAAGCCACGATGAAAGAAAAATACCCTTATTTATTTCAGTAAATCTCGGGTCAAGATTTATTTTAAGGGGGTGAGGATGTAACACCTCGAAATTTTGTGTCCAATAATGTGTTGACACGTGTCATGAGGTACACGTGGTATTAAACATTAAATAAAGGACTAAAGTTGACAAACCTTGGAAGTATGTAAATTCGAGGGTTAAAAATGTCAACAAGGGGTAAATATACTGTATAGTAACCCTAAATGATGCTCGTACTTTCAAACGAATAAATCATGGATCGTGCGGAGCGAAACGCGGAAGAAAGTGAGAGATTACAAACTACAAGGGTTGAATGTGTCAACGTGTTTAATTTATACCTCTGAGTGACCATCTGACGAATCCGAGACTTTGTAACAGTAAAATACGCTCACTAGAATATACGATATGAATTTCGCGAAGTTCCGTTTTAAAACGAGAAAGTTATGATCAAATTCGTATGTGAGGGGTTAAAAGCGTCAACAATAAAAGTTAAGGCTTTTTGGTTAGTAATTAAACTAACTGGGGACTTAACAATGCGGGTAAAAGTCACGAGGCCCTTATTCGTAATTAATCGAGGGCCAAATTGCAAAGTTACCCCTTCGAAACCGAAAGGTCAGGTTAATGATTGCAAAAGATATGAAAATCTTGAAAATCAAGTCTAATGCGGGCCGCGTTAAGGATATGCATGAGTTGATGCGGGCCGTGAGCCACCTGCAGATTTGTTTACTGACTTAAGGATTCAGGCGGCCCGCGTAAGCCTAGCCTGAATCCTGATGCGGGTCGCGTGAGAGTGCCAGATGCAGAAACTTGGACAGATTCACTGTTTGAGCTTGTAAACGATCATTGAGGCATTAATTGAAGCATGGGCGCCCTCTACATGCCCCCTAGCACTCAGGGACACCTGCTGATCATCCATAAGCAATTATAGGGTGAGTTGTAATGATCTTATGCCAAAATTTTCACTATAAAAGGCAATGTATTGCACACATTTGAAACACACCTCAAACTTGCTTTCTTGATCATCTCTGGAGCTCTAAAGCATTCTTCTAACATCCCTAGTCGTGCACCAAGCTTCTGTAAGTATGCCTACCCTTTTGTGGCTTAGTTTTTTGCTTAGTTTAGCTTAAAAGTCAATCCGTCGTAATTAACGATTGACTTTACGATAAATCACAAATGGTCCAGTGGTTTGTCGAATCAAAGATAGTTATATGTTGGTAATCATGTGGGCTTTAAACCCGTTACGGGCATTATGGAAGGTATCCTACTGATACCACAACCTCTTTAAAGCATGTTGACTTAGGAAACCAGTGTAGGGCTCTTACGGTTACCCGTTGCGCCTTTTGCGCGCACGGTTCGGTTTATGTAACTAGTTTACATAAACTAGCCGATACGGGTCAAACCATATTGTTTTGACCCCAAAATCCAGAGTGTGGTTATTATACCCATATAAAACGAGTCTTCAAACTTGTTGGGTCCAAATCATATTCCATTCCCGGTTTTCGCCTTTCACACGATTAAACAGTAATTATCCTTTGAAACTGACCGGTCTAAGCTACAGCTTAATTAAAGACCCGTTAGGATTCTAATAGGTTATTTTAAACCTTCGTTCCAGAATAGGAGATCAGTAAAAGCTATTTGCAATTTATTCGATTAAGGATTTATACTTGCAAAGGTAAATACTTTTAACTTATTTTCCGTTATACGAGCTTGGGTTACGGTATATAGCATACCGCTTGATCGGGTATCAAATTCTCCACCGTTGAGTGGGTAATTGAATAAATTTGATTGGCTCGTTTAAACAGTCTTGTTTACTTAAAAGCCTTTGGGGGGTTAATGACCATGTCCCGGATATCCCTGGCAGCATTTTACGAAATGGCCACGACCTAAGCGCGGAGTGTAGGCGTACACTCGTCAGTGCATAAATAGTTGATGTGGTGTGTCTATTAATCTTTAACCCGGACAAGATCCGGGATACTGAACGCATAAGGAACATGTAATCCGTTCTCAAGATTATAAATTCAAATAATTCTCCCAAGTTATAAAAGAGTTTGTGCCTTGTGCATTTAAATAAATTTTAATAAACATTTTACAAAAGTGTCGGTTGAATGTATTTACCAGTGTAAACTGACGTATTTTCCCAAAAAGATTAAATGCAGGTACTAAGCGTAATTGGCTAGCTATTTCTCCTTAGCATCAATAAAGAGTCTCGCAAGCTTAAGATGCCTACGTCTGTTGAACAATACTTTTATTATTATTGATCCCCTGTGGATTTTATTTCAACAATGGTGATACTTTGATATTACATTCAATGTTGAAATATATTTATCTTTATGCTTCCGCTGTGCATTCATATAATTGTGTGGTTTGACTATTTTTTTGCCAACTACATCACGATAATCCCCCACCGGGCCCACCGGTGAGACACGTGGAAATCGGGGTGTGACACCACCACACCCCCGCTCTTCCTCTGCCGCTTCGTCGAGTAACATCAACGGCAACGTAGAACTCCGGTGACGGTTATCTTCCAGTGTCGGAATCACGACTATGGACGCGGTGGTGGTCTTGGTTCAGCTCTGCCTCGGCTCGGTTCAGGTCTCGGAGCAGGATGAAGGCAGAAACAACAAGATCACACGTCCAACCGTTTCACGTTTTCGCCGGTCAGTAATGTGCTACCTCATAATCGTATATATGTGTGTTTATTATAAATTCGGTTGGACATTTGTGTGTGTTAACTGTTTGATATACATATATATGAGATTTGAAGGAATGTTTTTGAAATAAAGATTGCAAAAAGAATATGTATGTCACTTGTGAAGCAGGGTGGTGTGTTTGTTGCTGCTTGTTGATTTGATGGTTAACATGGTTTTGGTATGTTGCAAAGTGTTATGAATCTGGGTTTTCATGAATGTACAATCAGCTCTGCGTAGGGTACAACCTGGTCATGCGTGCTTGGTGGTAATGTTGGATAATGTTTTGTTTTAGAGGTGATATTTGCTGTATAAGAAAAGAATGATTCTTTGTGATCTTGATATGGTTAGGATGATTTAATAGGAATGAGATGTTATGAAAAAGTCTGTTAATGTCCACTTCATGATTTTGTTTGAATGATCCTAGGAATAAACAGAGTGCTTGATGCTAGAATCCATTTTGATGAAGTCATAAGAGGCATAGGGGACGAGAGTAGATATGGTTTAACCTTGTGATTTGGTATGAATAATGGAATGATTAATTAAGGCTTTGTCCCTTTCGAATCAATTTGAAACCTTGGAATGCACATCTGGGTGTTTCCTTGAATACTTAATTTTATGCTTTAATGGTGTGTACAAGCAAATGAGCTCACGGTACAATTGTATGATTGTTTGAATATTGGATAGGAACTAGGATGTCACGTGATTTATTTAAAAAGGTGTGTATATGCCCGTTATCTTTTTCTGATGAAAGGAATGCATGATTATTGGCGACCGCACACTAATGTCCAGCCCCACCTCTTACCTCGTACACTTCATTGTTGGTCGCACATTGTCACTAACCTTTTAGAACAATACAAACCATTTCTCATCTTTGGGCCTTACCTATTTTTGGATTACATAAGCCCAGTTTGGGCCGCACAGTAAATGGAATGGTCTGGCCCCACCACTACATTCGCACACCTTTATTTGATTATAACCGCACACCGACAAGTGGGCCGCATAGACTAATGTATTGGGCTTAATTACTGTTCATTGTATACATGTTTAACTGTTACTGCTATGATACGTGAAAATGATGCTACAAATAACGATACAAAATACATGATGGCTATTTCTTGTACACTGCTTATGGACTACGTGATAAATGTGAAATAAGTGTATGCTTGGTATAAACTGTTACTTGATTGATGCGAGTACACTACTTGACAAATACGTGTTAGATACGTGTAGGAACTTTGTATTTTATTTAAAACCATTAACAAACTAATGGCAATCATATTAGGACGTGATTGACCAACCCTGACCATTAACTATTTTAAGAGTTCAACTGAGCAACCAAAGGTGAGTTCACACTTTCTACAAGGCATGGGATTCCCGGTGGTTAGGAATGGGTAAATGATTGAGAGGAAACCTGCGTATTCTTCTTGGGTAGAATACGTACCTCCACCCTCTTAATTGAAGGGTGACAACATTGGAACCTACGTGATCTCCTTATATGGGACACGTACCTCCACCCTCTTAACTGAAGGGTGACAACATTGATACTAGACCAAAAACTCTATCATTAAGTCCCTCATTTTTATATCGACTTAATCGCCTGGCCAATGGCGAACGGGTCATTAGTTAAATAGCGCTATTAGGTTTGACAAGTCTCACACCGTGCCGCAGAGGACGGGAGTGGACTAATGGATCTGGGCACGTCAATGATGATAGACATTGACTTAGGGTACCCAACTTTCTCCGTCAGTAGTTGATATAGTAACAGGCCTAGTGGGATATTCATGGGGTAGCCCCCATGGCTGGGAGCCAGAGTAAAAGGAAAGGATTAATCGTGTTTTTAAACTATGGGGTAACCCCCACGGTAAGTAAGCCAGCTAAAGGAAACCTATGTTTTTGAAACAACTTAAAATGAACACCCAACTATGAACTCGCTCAACTTTGTTGTTGATTCGTTACTATATGCCTTGCAGGTCGTTAGGTGCTTAGATGGAGCATGCACAGGAGGTCGAGGTTGTTGTGGGACATGGACTGTTGTGTTCCATGTTAAACATTTGAACTTTTAAACTTATGTTTTGGTTTTAAACTTTATGCTTCCGCTGATAACTTGAACTTAGTTAATTTGTTTTGGACACCAATTATATTGTTGGTTGGTTTTATATTTACTTTAATACATTGTTCAATATGATTGGTGGCTTGATCCTGGTCATGTCACGCTCCCTCCGGTGATACTCCGCGTGTGGAATTTGGGGTTGTGACATAAACACTAGCCTTTTTGTGTTTAATCTCAAATAACACAGTAGCATATTCCTTTGACTTCTGAGTCTAGACTTAACATAGGAATGCTCTCATCCCTATTAAGTAAACATTGTTTCAATTTTATGTATTTTATGAATATGTCGCCAAGCAAAGAAGTCGTTGATAGAAATTCTCCTCATCTGAAGCCAAGGAATGCTAAGCTTCGTACCATGGCCAAAAATAAGACCCTTATGGAACTATTCCCAAAACCAAACCTATTGAAACTTTCAACCATACTTCGGAGTCGATACCGAAGGTCCCTGAGGCTCAAATTTTGAAGTCTGTACTAGTGGAATCCATACCAGGAGGTCCCTGAGGCTCCCGTATTGAAGATAATACTGGTGGATGCTAATGACCTCTATTTCTTATCTCCATGTTTTGAAATTCCGAACTTGGACTATGCTTGTCAAACTCCAATCCGTGGTCCAATTTATATTTCCTTTCTAACCATTGAATCCTTGGATTCTATTTCTACAATGGATCCTGATTTGGAATGCTTACTTTATTCATTGAGGTCTTTAGTGTGATGTGCACAAAATGCAACATATAAATTACATCAATTGTGGCATAAAACTAACCCCTTTTTAGTACTAATGTTGGAAAAAGTATGCTTTTGTCTTCCTTTTGTATTTTCAGGATTAAATGAGCTCAAAAGAACAAAAGAAGCAAAAAGACAGCTAAATATAACATAAATACAAGAAAAGGAACAAAAGTGGCATGCCCGACCTCCCGACAGCATCTTCCCAAGCAAAACAAAGAAGACAAAAGACTGAACACGCCTCGTGCTCAGTGAGCACGGGGCCGTGCCCAAGGGTCAGCAGAAAAGACAAAGTCATAGAAGCTTCTGTTGCCCACCACGGGGCCGTATCCAGCGGACACGGGGGCGTGGTCAACTTTCTGCAGATGCATTTATTGAAATTGCGAATTGCAATTAATGAAGAGAGAGAGTCAGATGGACACGGGGCCGTGCCCAGCGGACACGGGGCCGTGCCCGAGCTTCTGTTCAGCCTATAAATAGGAGTGTTTGGAGCTCTTGCAACTCATCCCTTGGCACACCACCTCTCTCACACTTCACCCACCACCCACCACCGTCACAACACCATCATCCACCACCATCATCCATTGTCCATCGTAGAGTGTGTGAGTCGTCTCGGGATCCAAGATTGATCATAAGAGTTCTTGACAATCAAAAGCCATGTTTGCCTAAGTCTCTTACATCACTTGGTGAAGACAAGTGTTTAGTATAATACTTTTTATTTTTAATCTTTTGCACTTTTTAATTGGTTTTGTATTAATGACTTTAATTACTAGTTTCTTATGTTGAAGGTGATTCTTCCTTATCGTTTGTCCGTGGTGTCTTGGCATTATTTTACTGTCTATATAAAATAAAAGATTTTCACCATTCATATCTCCACAGTCTATATGGAGGTATGTTGGCTACCTGGTCGGGGGTTAAGGGAACGGTTTGGTAAGAGTCTTGCCATTGTTCAGTGTATAGATCCTGCAAAGGACCTGGGTCAAATTTAGTAGGACCTCCTTCAATACCCAAAGGTATTGGATGGCGAGGGTCCAAACTCTTTGATCCCCTCATAAGTTAAACTACTATTAAAACTTTAACCCGGCTAGTTAGGACTGTATCCCTGCTGACTCAGACTACTTAGCCGATGGTAACGTCGCCTTCAAAAGAGGGGACTACCACATTATGCATTAATAACTTAATAAATTATCTTTCAATAATCCAACCCTTTAGGATTGTATCCTTGCTGACTCAAACTACTGGGTTGAGGGTAACGTCGCCTTCAAAAGAGGGGCCTACTACAATAACTAAGATAATCTCTTAAACAAGTGCAAAAGTGCGAAAATAATCAAAGGTTACACTACACACGAGTCGGATCCAAGTGATTCATCTTGTCTATCTGTTTTATTTTTATTTTATTTTTTTCAGCATTTTAGTTAGTTTTATTTTCTTAGTTTAAAAACCTTTTTCTAACATTTTGATTTGATTTACGTTGAGGATAAACCGGTACTAAAAGCTCTTGTGTCCTTGGACGACCTCGGTATCTTACCAACACTATACTACGTCCACGATGGGTGCACTTGCCCATATGTGTGTTTAGTGTTAGTAAATATCGTGTTTTATAAATTTAAAACTTGGCTAAAAAGTGTAAAAAGGGCTTAAAATATATACCTAAATTATATTACACCTAACGCACATCAAGTGTCACTACCGTACGTGGTGAACAAAGAAAAGAAACAATTGGAATGAAGCAAGGAAGGCATTAGAAAATCCTTCTTTCATTGTATTTCATTTTCCTTTAAGTCCCTGTATGGGCATTTGCTTATTAAAATCCCTTTGTGGACATATTATTTCATTCTAATCCCTACGTGGGCGTATCCTTTAGTCCCTGCGTGGACTTGGTTTTCGTTATAGTCCCTGCGTGGACATTTATTTCTTATAGTCCCTATGTGGGCACATCTTTTAGTCTCTATGCGGACTTATATTTCTTTTTAGTCCCTGCGTGGACAAGCTAGTTTAAGATAACTAAAGTCCTATTTAAGGACGTATGGTAATTCCTATCGTTTAAATCGAAAGTATTTTGAAATTATTATATATGTATTCATTATATCCTTTGTTCAAGCGATCGTCTCGATTTTATTCAAACTTTATCAATCTGCTAAGTAATTTCAAAAGATCCTCTTAATGGTATAACCTAGCCTATATGTCAATATGAACATGGCTATGATGGTAAAACCCTCTTAAGACAATAAATATTTGTTAGCATTCAGAAAATGTTAACACTCCTGGCAGTGTGACTTGAGAAACCACACCAGCCGTCAAGATATTTGGACTACGTCCAAGCCTTAAAGCCTATATGATCAAATTAGATCATGGCAAGTATCATCAATGTGATGAACATATTATAAACATCGATTAGTTATGAAGTGCGTGCGGGCTATATTTGTTGTCCAATAAGACAACGACAGTCATGGTCTACGCCCCCTGTCTAAAAAAAATGTTGGACTATGTCCAAGCCTTATAGTCTATATGATCAATGTGATCATGACTAATATCATCTAATACGATGATCATATTATTTAAACGTCCTTAGGGATGTTTTGCCTACGGGCCATATTATATTGTCCATTTGTGACAAAGACAGTTGTAATCTTTTATGATTCCCTGTCCAAGGTGGTGAGCTATGCTCAAGCCTCATAGTCTATATGATCAATGCGATCATAACTAATATCATCTAATATGATGATCACATTATTTAACATCCTTTAATGATGTTTTGCCTATGGGCTATATATTATATTGTCCACTAGTGACATTAACAGTTGTGAGCGTTATGGTTCATTGTCCAAGGTGGTGGGCGGTGCCCAAGCCTTATAATCTATAAGATCAATGTGATCATGACTAATATCATCAAATACAATGATTATATATATATATATATATATATATATATATATATATATATAAATATCCATTAGTGATGTCAATCGATTTGCCTATGGGCCAAAATGAATCGTCTTTCAAGACGATGACAGTTGTAGTCTATGACTCCCTTTCCAAAGGTGAAGAACTATGTTCAAGCCGTAAAGCCCCTGATCGAATAAGATTACGGCTTATATATGTTTAATGTCCTTGTGACAGGCCAATGTATCGTATTCTAAATGTCATTCGTGACAAGCCAACGTGCTATATGTTAACATCCCTATGACAAGGCCATGTGCCGCATTTTAAAGTCCTTTGTGACCAGGCCTTTTTTGCCATATACATTTGTCCTTCACGGCAAGGCTTTTGTGCCATATGGTTTAACGTCCTTCGTGACAAGGCCTTTGTGCCATATCCCTTAATGTCCTCTGTGACAGGTCTTTTGTGCCATATCTTATATGTCTTTTGCGACAAGGCCTTCATGCCATATGAATATTAATGCCCTTCGTGGCAAGCCTATGTGCTACATTATATGTCCTTCGTGACAAGCCTATGTGCTACAATTATGTGTCTTTCGTGACTGGCCTTTTGTTCCATATTTTATAATGTCCTTTGAGACAAGCCTTTTGTGCCATACTTATGTGTCCTTTGCGACAAGGCCTTCGTGCCATATGATTATTAATGTCCTTCGTGACTAGGTGTTATGCCATATCTTCTTATGTCCTTCGTGACGATCCTATGTGCCATATTTTAGAAGTCCTTTGTGGCAAGCCTTCGAGCTTTTCATAATTGTCAATACGACAAAGACAGTTGTGACATTGATCCTTTGTCTAAAAGGTAACGGACTTGGTCCAAACCTTAAATGCCATTTATGGTCCTTTTGTGACCCAGGCTAAATGTAATTGATATGCTTTCAAATAACATGCATTAAGAATGTTCAAAATCTAATAGCCCATATGGTTTAATGATACTATGGCTAATGTATGTTAAGTCGTCAGGTTGATGACTAGCTATTATAATGCGACTAAGCAATTGTTTAATTTGGTGTATAGTACCAAACTTCGAGTATGGCAAACTCGAATGAGGCAAACAACAGTCGCGACACTAATGATGCGGCAAATGCTAACGATGCTACAAATGTGAACCTCAATGTTAATGGAGTTAATCTCCAAGCTGTGATTGACGGAGCTGTTGGAAAGGCCATGAAAAAGGTCATGAAAAAGTTCAAAGTGCCGAGTACTACTCGCTCCAACTCCCATTCAAAACCACATTCACCTGCTCGTGAGGAGAGCTTTGTTCACCCTTCAAATGCGAAGAATGAACCAAAGAAGATAATGTATAATGAGAAGCTCCGTTCCTCTAAAGGATGTACTCACGGGTACTTTGTCTCTTGCAAGCCAAGAGACTTCAATGGCGAAAAGGGGCCATTGATTGCATGAAATGGTTGGAAGAAATGGAAATCGTTGTGGATATCAGCGGTTGTGCTAAGGAAGACACTGTGAAGTATGTATCACAGTCATTCAAAGACAATGCCCTTACTTGGTGGAAGACATTAATAAAGTCCATGGGGAAGGTACCCCTATACAATATGGAATGGTTGAAGTTTATGGACCTTATCAGAAAAACTTATTGTCCATGACATGAAATGGAAAAGGTGGAATCAGAGTTTCTGACTCTCACAATGAAAAATCTAGACTGTCGGTAGTATGTCACCGACTTCGATTCATTGTCTAGGATAGTACCCTATTCGATTAACCCAGAATCTAAGCGCAATGTGCGATGTATTGGTGGTTTAGCACCAGGGATAAAACGGCATGTTAAGGCTTCAGAGCCTACTTCTTATAGATCCACTGCGGATCTATCTCAACCACTCACACTGGATAGGTTGAGAAGTAAGTCAGTCAAAGCTAAGACTGACAAAAAAAGGAAAAGGGAGAAGGATAACTCCTAGAAATCTAAGAAAAAGAGCAAGTCCGGGCTTATATGGAATCTGACAGGTATCGGTATGAAACAGAGAGGGCTATTCACAAAGCATTCTGTGTTGCGCTCCGGGATAAAGTCTCGGGCTTAGAAGTATGGATGGTCCTAAGGCTTGCCTACTACTTTGTTATCAGAGCTGGATCTGGATCGATTGAATCTTTTTCCAGTGCCCATGTTCCTACTACTACTTCTGCTGCCATTCTTACTTCCATGGATGGCTATGGTGGTTCTCCAGTGGCTGCTCCTACTTCTTTTCCTGGTGTTCTAATCTGAGCTGAGAAATAGGAACTGCACTTCGACTTTATTTATTTAATCTATTCCCCCTTCTCTAATCCAAGCCCTAGAAGTGACTGAGGAATAATTGAACTTCTTCTTCCGCAATAAGACGCTAAAGTCCTTTTCATGGAAATCACAATGCTTCTCTTATTCAGTAGTTCAATCTTACTTTCTTACCCCGGATCCCGCTCTTAATGAGCCGAAGAGAAGTGCATGAAATGGTGGAGCTACCATTAGTTACGTAGACTTAAGACTCACTTTGCTTTCACGATTTGACCTTGACATTCCACCAATGAATTCATCTTCTACTTTGCACTGACCCCATTCCTAGAGTTCGTGGTCTTCGATCATAAACTATCTCTCTCTCTCTCTCTTCAAGTAAGGATTTGCTGCTTTCTTACTTATTCCTAAACCTCTTCCTGCTCTTTGTCGCTTAGCTTTCACTGTCCAATCGGTCCTTGCTTTTTACCTAATTCCTATTACTTCAAAGCTGGCTAGCTTCGACGTTCCATCGAGTTAGCTAGTTAATATTCGATATTCCCGGAACACTCAAATCATTCTGCTTTCCAAAGAACCAACAAAAGTTTAATGAGAAGCCTGTATGCAAGACCTGCGACAAAAGGCACTAGGGACAGTGTCAAACGGACTAAAGGCCAAAGCAATGTGGCATCTGCAAAAGAACAGGTCATCAGTCCCATGAATGTAGAAACTTAAAGAATGCGGTCTGTTTCAGCTATGGCGAGAAAGGCCACATCAGAACTAACTTCCCTAAAACTACCAAAGAAGGTACAGCTAAGTATAGAGACGCTAAGAATGGAAACGCTTGAACTTTCCTAATGAATGCCAGACGCAGTACATATCAATAATACCATCAGGTACATTCCTTATCATTAAGCAATGATAAAAAGTTGCTAAGTGTCCTTTTTTGATTCAGGTACTAATAAGTCTTTCATAGGCCTTAGGTTTAGCAAACTTTTAAATTAAATTACGAGAACTCCAAATATTAAGTATAAGGTAGAACTTACCAACGAAATCGTAGAAACCGTTTCTTCTATTCTCGACGAATAAACCTTATCCATAAAATCTAGAGTACTCTTTCTCCAAATGGAGAACGACAATTTATTTTATTTTATCTATTTCATTGATTTCTATCGACTGCAAATGCCAAACTTAGTTTGATAGAAGCGCCATATGATAATTGGTGATATCTTAGTGAGTCCCATAGATTGCTTTCATGCGTGATCATTATGAAGGTTTAATGCATGGAACCATTAAGATCTCCCAATGGTCATATTGTACTAATATCAGCTGATGGTATTCAAAGAGTTATACTCTATGGACTGCCGGAGTAGGCGTCTCTACTCAAGGCATCCATGTATTCATAGAGCAAATATGTCATTACATAGCACAAGTGACGGTAGATCAACCGAAGTCTGAGATTGAAGATATCTTTGTCATCTCTGATTATCCTGATGTCTTCTCCGAAGAACTACCTTGTTTACCTCCTGAGAGGCAAGTGGAGTTAGGATTGACATCCTACCAAGAGCTGCACCTGTTGCAAGAGCTCTATATCGATTAGCACCGACGAAAATGGAAGAACTGAGAGCCAATCAGATGAGCTTTTGGAGAAAGGCTTATACAGCCTGGCTCATCATTCTGGAAGCTCCAATATTGTTTAATAAGAAAGACGATTCAATGTGGTTATGCATTGATTACTGCAAGCTTAACTAGGTAACGATTGAGAATCGTTATCCGCTGCCCAGGATCATTGATTTGTTCGACCAACCACAAAGGGCTAGCTACTCCTTTAAGAATCGTTTTGGGTAGTTGATGGAATGACCATCTCACCCTAATTAAGTTCTCCTATGACTGATAGTTATTATATAAGTATCAAGGCTGCTCCTTTGGAGGCCTTGTATGGAAGAAAATGTCAAACGCCTGTTTACTTGGCAGAAATTGGGGAGGCCTAACTATCAGGACCGGAAACTGTCCTAGAAACGACGGATAAGATCATACGAATCCGTAATCATCTGAAAGCTACCAGTAATAGGCAATAGAGCGATGCTGACAAGAGGCGCAAACCTCATAAAGTTCCAATAAAGGAACAAGGTGTACCACCTTGGAAAGGTGTGATACGTTTCGATATAAAGGGAGAATTGAGCTCTAGATATATAGGACCATTCAAGAAAATCGAATACGTCGAATCAGTAGCCTATAAGCTAAACTCACCTAAGGAGCTTGGTGGAATTCACAATGTGTTCCACCTTTGTAATTTAAAGAAATATCTAGCCAATGAGTCGTTAGCTTTGTTACATATTAAGGAACATATTAATGAAAACCTATGGTTTGTGGAGAAACCGGTATCGATCAAGGATTGACAAGGTTAAGAAGCTCTGACGGAAGCATATACCTATTATAAAGGTTAAACGGGATGCCCGTAGAGGCCCCAAATATACATGGGAGGTCAAGTCCACTATGCGACAGAAGTACCCCAAGAGACTACGGATAAAAATTTTCAGATCCGAGATCGTATCAAGACGGCTCGCGATCGACAAAAGGGCTATGCAGACAAGAGGCGGAAGCCATTATCTTTCGAGATCAGAGACAAAGTCTTGTTGAAAGTCTCGCCTTGGAAGGGCATAGCGAGGTTTGGTAAGCGTGGAAAGCTTGACCCACTATACTTTGGACCATTTGAAATCCTGGAAAGGAAGGGCACTGTTGCCTATAAGCTTAAATTACCAGACGAACTTAGTAGTGTGCACGACACGTTTTATGTGTCGAATCTTAAAAAGAGTCCAACGCAAGAAACGGTTATCATCCTTGCGGTTGAGATTCATATTAATGACAAACTCCAATTCATTGAAGAACCTGTTGAGGTCATGAACTGTAAGGTCCAGAAATCATGGAGGAGTCGTATCAAATTATTAAATGTACGTTGGAATTCTCGACAAGGACCCGAGTATATTTGGGAACGTGAAAATCAAATCAAAGCCAAATACCCTCACCTGTTTGAGAAGTCTCCTGCAAAGGATGACTCAACTTGAATTTCGGGACGAAATTCTCAATAACAGGGGGAGAATGTGACAACTGCCACTTTCTGGTAATTTTCGTACATTTAAATCAATCATTCAAGTTATACAATTATCAGTATGGAATGTCCGAACTGCTTTATTACATGACATTCACTTAGAATACTCATGGAATATTTATTTTTGATGCACATGAATCATTTTATTGATTACATTTGAAACAGTTTAATCAATGCATTAAAACAACTAGAGTAGTACCTAGTAAACTAGTGTGCTGACAAAAACACAGGATTCGCAGAAACCATCTAAATGACATCTTTAGGACTCAGACGAAAGTCCAACATCTAATATACATTAAACCCTAACTAGGAATGCAAGGGTTTGATTTAAAACCTTCCCGAAGTCCGATAACACTAAAAACTGCCCGAAAAGCACTAAAAGCGACAATTTCAATACTTTTCCGCAGAAATTCTGCAGAAATCAACCTTTTAATATTTTTGCAACATATAAAAGTGATGTTTAACATAGAACTCATATGAGGATACCTTCAGGTTTCATCTAAACCAAGAATCACATCAATTCACACAACTTACACAAGCTTGGCGTTCAAATAACGACTAACGGAAACAACGCTAAACGAATATCCGAACGATATCGGATCTTTTTTTAGTGACCATCTAATATTTTTTGGATCATGTTGGTCTAGTATGATCACCTAAACACCTTGAAACATCTTGAAAAATTGTAAACTTAAACACTTAAACATACTAATATTTTTACCACATTTTATCAAGTTTAAAACCCTTAACACTTCGAAACAAATACAAGACCCTTTCCCCCATGTTATGAACGTTTTTAAGGGGTCCCACACCCTAAATTTTGTGTTAAAAATATCTAGATATTTTGATTATTGCAAGTGGATGAAATTGGTGGATGATTATAACACTTAATCATTAAGTTACTAGCATTTTATCCATCACTTTACACCTTCATTACACACACATAAGAACACTCTCTCATCTTCATCTTTTTTCACCAAGAACACCGTAAAAACCCACTTCAATTTTATTACATCTTTGATGATCAACATGGAGATTAATGGAACATAAGATGATCTAAAGCATCTACAAGTTAAAGCACACTTTTTCATCCATTCAAGAGCTTTCAATCATCAAGATCTTCATCTTCTTTGCTTCTAATCATCATATAGAACATCCCTAGCCACAAGTGCTAGAAGTGAGCTTCTAAATCTATTTTTTTATAGTTATTTATGTTTATGATTGTTAAAATAACTAGTAATAACTAAAGAAGCATACAAAATATTATGAAGATACAAAGAAGCAAAATAATAATCATGATATATGTTTGTTTGTTTATGTTGTGATTTATGACTTATTACTTGCATATTTGATCTTGTCATGATGAATATCATAAGAATAAATTGTTAGATGATGTTTAAATACATGATTTAACATGTATACATGTTTATGTTAAACATAAAGGTTTAATGGATGATCATATTCTTTGATGTTGTTAAGGTATTTAGTGTTTTTTTTATTAAGAACAACACTTCTACAAAATTATGAAAACAAACATACAAGATGGGATTTTCATAAAAGTGGTTAAAACTAGAAGTAAAGCATGGATTTGAACTAATTAACATGTGTTATGATCATACCCAAAACCCTACATAATTTTGATTTCATCTTGTTATGATTCTGTTATAAAATCTCATATGTTTTTGTTAAGAATGTTATGAGTAAATTGATGGTGAATTTGAAAAGAAAATGATATGTTTGCTAAACATGGCTAAGTGCTTAATACAAAGATAATATGGCCAAATTTTCTTAAAATTCATATGTTAACAAAACTATAATTTTTGGCTAAATCTTTACAAGATTAAAAAGACTGTTAAAGAATGGTTTTTGATAAAAGAAAAAGTTGGATGAATATATATTTTTGAGAAAATATATATTTGGTCATTTAACAACTTATGTGCAATATGTGATACTTGGTGTATTAGTTATATGTATCAATTAGGAACTTGAATATAATGACACAAATAAACACATGATGTAGGATCGAGGTTTCGACCTAACGAGTCGATCAGAAGAGTTCTAATCTAAACCAAAGGCGGAATTCATTGATTCGGACTTCATTACAGCTTGATTTACACTAGGATTCACTTTAATTGTCGTTAATATTGATTTGAAAGCTATTACAGATCACTCGACACTTCGGCAGCACCTCAGCTCCGGAATCAGTAAATTACAAATGAAAGACCAAGCTCAGCTATTTATAGTGGTGACCAGTTCGCATGAAACAACACATGCCAGGTCGTGCGAACTAGACCGACAACATAAAATTCTCATTTTCTAGTCTACTGAGCTCCGTTCTATTCGATCTAGATACAAGACTCGATACAAGACGAAGTCGACAGACATATGCACCAACAGACTCCCCCTTGGATGTTAACGAATTCTTCAGTACGAGTCTTCAGTCTTGATCAGACTTCTCGCTCTTACCAACGTATAATCTCTATCTTCTTTTCTCTCTCTCTCTCTCTTACTCTTCCTGAATCGCAACCTGACTCTTCAAATTCTCTTGATCAGATCTCTTGATTCTTTAATCTTTTCAGCATCAGCAGCTGGCGTGGACAGTAGGATTTGAAATTGGCTCTACTGTCTTCAGACTCCCCTTTGCTAGCAGACTCCCCCTTAAGTTGTTCCGGGATCGTAATCTGACATAGCACTTGTTCTAATAATCGAAACCTGGCTCAAAATCTGCTCAGGTTTAGACACGGGGATCTGCACAAATCTCTACCCAAAAGTAAGTTTATTTATTTATAACAATTTTAATCTCTGATTAACCACTTGTAAGAATACCATTCAATCATCAACAATAGTTAAATGAAGTTCAAGTTAATAACCTTGATTAACCACTTGTAGGATTATTGATATAACCAGTTGTTGTTCATCATGTTTAGCACTTGGAATTTTGAAAATCAGCTTTTCAATCATCAGTTGTCGAAAATAAGATGAAATAAAATCTTTTTGTATTTACAGACAATATTTATTTTTGTGAGTTTGTGTAAGAGGATTCACTTAGATTGTCAGTATACTGATCCACTTAAATTTTCACACAAAGTTCAATTATTTCGAGATATGAGATTAGTGTTTTAAGCACTTAAACTTCTTCGCGTGTCCCACCTCAGAATATACTCTCGTATCCAGACTCCTATATTCAGTCTTATAGGTGAATGTACACTAATGATATCTGTAAACAGGTAATGCGAGACCATGAGAGCTCAAGTTAGAACTTCCATTCAGACAAAGAGATGATGGCTCGACTTTTAGGTGTGTCCCGTTTAGGGATCTTTTCTTCAACAGCAAATGATTAACATTTTTCAATGTTTCATCATTTTTTATGCTGAGGGTGGGCTTTATGATTAAAGCAGTGCAGAATATTATACGAGGACTAGGCTATTGCTTTCGCAAAATCAGAAGTTCCGGTATAATATCCCAGATATCATCACGCACAAAGACCTAGTATGTCAGAAATAGAAAGTCTTTCAAACAAGATTTCAGGGGTTACCTATATATCCGAGAGATGTTCCCCACGAAATAAGTAAGTAATTGATATTTAGGTTTATATCTCGAAAACAATCTACTGAATGTGTAAAAACCTACTGGCATATCATCAGTGAGATCGTTTATCACATATTGACTTTCCAATTCTTTAGCATGCTGTGATTGTCTACTGATGTACTATCATTTCCTCTTTTTCACAACAAAACTCATTTTTGATTTTTCGATGTTTTTGGATTTTTGATTTTATCATTTTTTAATTTTTCAAATTTTCAAAATTTCTAAATTTTTTACTCCCCCTAAAATCAAAAATATGTTTCAGTTTTTGATTTTCTGGGAAAATTTGAAAATAAAAACAATAAACCGTACAAATAAAGTGACATGCTAATGAAAATTGCTTCAATTCGCCATCCACTTGGCATAAACAATCAGAACTCCCCCTAACAACAAACTATTTTCCCGTTATGATTTCAAAACACTTAAGTTTGTTTTAATCAAATTGGTTTTTCCGGAAAATTAGTTTGTGGGGTTTCATCACATTGTTTTCTCATTACCACTTGTAGGTTCACTTGAAGGTTTTTTCACAAAAACATTTTCTAGAATGATGCCGATTCATGCTCCACGATTACCAATTTGGGAGCTCCGGCAAGTCCGGTTTTTACTTTTTAAAGAACCTCACCCATGCCTGTGGAATCATGGGTGAAACATCCTCATTCGGTTTAACAATTTTTGATTCATAAAACTCTTTCACTCATTTAACCTTTCCGTCAACCATCTTCCCAAAAATATGTAATGTTGTACCATTAAAAGCTTTTTCAGCATCAAATTCTTTCTCATCAGAGAAGAATTGATCTGAAATCTCAATCTTACCACTTTTTGACTTCAAGTTTCCGTTTGACAATGGTGGAAAATTTTCATCATCCATTGTTGGAATGGAATTCTCATCTTTTTGCACAACAGATGGCTCCTCTGACTTTGACGAGTCAGATTCATTGCCAGAACTAACATCTGAATTCTTAACCACCCATTTTTGTTTGTTAAGATTTGCTCTTCTTTTGTAAAAATGCTTCGAACTTTCACCAACTTCAAAGTCGAATTTTTGAACTCTTTAAATTTCTCTGTTGGTTGTTCCTTTTGATCAACACATTTTTCTTTCAATTTCAAGTTGGAAGAAACTCCTTGTTTTGTGTTGGTTGGCTTTGGGCAATTCCAAGCGATATGTCCAACTTCTTGACATTTGAAACAGGTTCTTCGTTCAACTCTCTGTTCAGATTCCATCAACATATTCTTTTTCCTTTCACCGAGAAACTCCTTGTTTGACTGTCTCCAGAATGGTTTCTCCTTCTCTTCTTCTGAACTTGTTCCTGAAACAAATTTAGTTTTTGGTTTATAAATTTTCTCATTTTTATGATTTTCTGGTGGAATAAAACCTAAACCTTTCTTTTTGAAATTACTGTTATGGTTTGGTTTCTTTTGATAACCAGAACCAGAACTGTAACCCTTCTTCTTGTTCAACTCTTGAAGTGTATTTTTTAGGTTTTTCAGTAAGATTTACATCTTTTATTTCAGAAATATTAATTTCTGTTAATTTGAAAACCTTGTTTATCATTTCAGTTTTGACACTTCTTATTGGAAATTCCTCATCAGAATATAATTTATCGGAATCATTCAAAGTATATGTTACTTTAAATGCTTCATCATTCAAATTATTTTGTGACAACAGAAACTCTTTATTGTAAACCCTTTTGACTTGTGAACTCGAGCTTTTCTCTGACGAACTTGACTTTTTAGATTTAGACTCTGACATTGACTCTTCATCTTTATCCAACACCTGATCGACCACTTTCTTAATTAACTCGGACTCATGATCAGTGTCAGACGCTGTGTAGGTGACATCAATATCATCTGGCAATCAATTGATAGAATCGGATTTCAGATTCAGATTGAGTGCTTCATCCACCATTTCAAAGTCTCCGGGGGGGGGGGTATAGCCATCCCACATTGGATTTGGTACTCTGTTATAACTCAAACCAGTTTTCTTAACAGAATTTTCTTCATCATCTTCAAACTTATGAGCAGCCACGGTAGGATAGATGCGATCAATAACATAATCTGAACTTTGATAACTTCGGAGTAAATTGTTCACTCTTTCGGTTTCAATCTTCATTTCTGCCAATTCTTGTTTTAGCTTAGCATTCATTTCAATATATCCGTTGATTGCTCTTTTCTTTTGAAGAACAGTTGCTTTCAGAAGATTTTTCATCTGAACATCCTTGTAACACCCCGTATGTCAAAGTCAAAGTCCAAGTCAACTTTGACTTTCATTGACTGTAAATAGTCTATTTTATGTTTTAGTTGTATTCTGTGGAGTAAGTGTTGTAATCAGCAAGAATCGAAGTAATCGAATGTTTTATCGCGGACCGATCTACGACTGTGAATGATAGGAAGTAACAACGCGATAAAGTTAACTAATCAGTAATCAAACCGATCTAACAATCATCGAACTCGACACTCGAATTATACGAATTGTGGTATGGTTATACGTGTATGTGTGCCTTATGTGTTACTTGTGCATGTTTACTTTATGTTTGGTGTGGTATTCAAGCAAATCAATCGAAAATCGAATCGAAACTCGAAAAGCAATCGAACTCAATCGAAACCGACAACGAAATGTGAAATGTAGATGCTTGTATGTAGAAAGAGTGATTAGGACTGAAAGTAATTTGACTGGGAACTCTATCGTACTCGTGTCATCGTCCATCGAAATCGAAACATTGAAAACCATCGCGAAATACTCAAAAGTGGGTCGCGGATCGAACAGGAGGCACCTGGATCGAACAGACCAGCCGATCGGCTAGCATCTTCCTAGCCGATCGAGCAGCCCACTCGATCGGAGCTCCTGGCCGATCGGCTGCCACTTTCCTCTTTTGGAGCCTATAAATAGGGCTGTCATTGTCACACTTTCTATTTTTGGAAAGCTCTGACCGAACCAGCCTTCTTCTTCACCTTTTCTTAGATTTCTCTCAATCCCGGTAAGTTTTCGCTCTAATCCTTGTACGATCTTGATCATTGCATGATTCTACACCTTTCTATCTTTCAAAACTTGGATTCTAACCGTGAAATCACCAAGATCTAAGTGTTCTTGGGTGATGTCATCATGGTGTTCTTGAAGAACACCAAACTTTGGCCTCATTCAACCATGAATGGCTTAGATCTGACTGATTTCCACATAAACAAACTAAGATTCTTACAAATCTTAACATTTTTATGAATGATTTCCAACCTTCTCCAACCTTTTTACACTCGAAACCTTAGAACTGGTAGAAACGGAGCTTAAACCGGCTAACTAATCATTCTAACAGTTAAGAGGTTCAAGATTCGGATTCTATATACAAGGTTCACCGATTTTGGGTTCAACTCTAAACCAACATTCCGAACCGTTCACCGGCAGGACTTGGGTGATTCCTGTCCAAGCCAGAGAAGCGAGTAGGAACGGAGGGTATCATAGTTCAACTCATTGTCAAGTTACCTTAAAAGAATGACAAACAATTAAACAGCCAAGTGTTAGACGAAAGGCCGACCAGGTCAGAAATGTTGGCCGAACGGCTAGGCTGTTCAAACAGCCCAACCGATCGGACATACCAGCCGATCAGCTAGCACATGGTCCCACACTTTCAAAATTTCATGAAGCATAGTATCGAGGAAGGGATGTTCGATCGAACTGCGTTTGGTGAACATTACTCTTCGGATCATGAGATACTACTCTTCAACACTTGATCGATTTTACCACTCGTTCGTAGTAGGGAATGCCAGCCGATCGAACAGGCCGTTCGATCGAGTGACAATCAGTTGAGGACTAATTCTGAAGTCCCTAGCCGATCGAGTGAGCTGGCCGATCGAACAGACCGTTCGATCGACTAACTTGAAAGGTAGGAACACTTAGTGTTCTCAAATGCTACAACGAAAACTTCAAAAGTTCAAATCCTCAAACACAAACACACCGGAGGAAGAAACAATCCACTCGAATGGCCCAGCCGATCGAGCCTACCGGCTGATCGAACAGGACTGCCCAAATGGACCTACCAGCCGATCGAACAGCCTGTTCGATTGAACCTGCCGTTCGATCGACCAGCCCATTCGATCCATTCACACTTGTTTATTTCTCCGCGTTACTTATCGTTATGCTATCGAACTATTTAGGCTAACCCTACTCTCAGCGCTCCCTTCAATCCACAATCAATCACTGTAAGTATACTCGATCCCTTTTTGTTTTTAGCACTTTTGGGTGTTACATACGTTACCTATCAAATCACAATCAAACACAAACTATTTGAACGCTAACCGATTGCATGTGCTACTTGACTAAACGAATGCTGTTTATTATGTTTACACGTGGAGTGCTATCTACCTGTCTTAGCAACATAGTACTATAGTTTGGACTCAGCACCCGTTCACACGGGGGTTGTTAAGGACAATTACTTGCATGGATTACGGTGGTAATCATGTATTGCGAACCGTCTCGGACGGTCAACCCGCAGTCGTTGGTACCGATGGTCCCATGTCGATAATTAACATGCTTCGTTTTCCTCTGTGTACGTGCCTGGTTATGCGTAAACTATTCGAACTCTATATGCTATTATCAAACTTGTATGCTCACCTTTACATTTTATGTATTGACTTTATTTTAACGTATGTGATAGGTAATTAGGATGCTTACTTGCTAGGAAAGCGAGGCTTGAATAAGTTTCTAGAAGCCCCCAACAAATAGTTGTCTGCCAAGAACAAGCGTCTAAAGCATAGTTGTCTGTAGATCTTGTCCTCTGCATTACCGTCAGAAAGTCAACAGAATAGGGGTCTAGAAGCAGATAAACAATTGCTGTAATAATATTTGAATCTGAATTGTCGGAACAGAATTACTTGTTTAGTTGTTATCTATAATAATATGTTTGTTTATTCGGGATACGGAATGGGACGTATCTTTAACTGGATTATATAAATAGTTGTTATGGAAACTTCTGAACAATCTGTTTCGCTCAGTGCCGCGCCCCGATGATTCCGCCATCGGTTGGGGTGTGACAGATTGGTATCAGAGCCATAACTATAGGGAATTAGGTTAGACACGACCTAGTCCGGGTCGCTGTCTTAGAGACCTAGACTATAGTTAGGAACCAACAGACCCAGTTTATGTGCCTTATTCTACAATTCTTCACTATCACTGCACTCGAATTTTCAGTCAAAGTCAGGCGACTCAGTCAGGAATAGGTGTGAAAACCGCAAACTCCCGACTAAATTGGTTAACTTGTGATGATTTTATCCATTTACTCATGTTTATCATAATATTTTCAATTTCATATAAGGAGAATTATACCAAATCAGGAGTGAAACCCTCATTTTGATGGAAATTCCCTTTAAAATTTTCTAATAACAAGGAAGAAATTGCTAAGCCAAGGGGTGAAACCCTAACCTTGGCAGTTTGTTCTGGACTTTATTTATCTCACCTAGGCCTCGATGGACTCCAACGACCTGAACTCACGAAGTATGACCTAGGGAATACGTGTTCGAAGCCCAAGAATCGAGGCAGAAACACGACCTCTAGAGTCGAAAGTGATGACGAGTCTACTGTGAATAGTCGAGTTGCCTAGGGTAGTCGATGTCTAGTAGCCGCAGACAATCTATCTCTCGATTTTATGTGTTTCGAATCCTGAGAACCGCAGTCGCGTACTCGGATGACTCGTTGATTTTATGTGTTTTTGTGTACCTTACCTGTTTAAGTGTTTATATTTTGGGTATTATTCGATTTTGCTGCCATTTCGATCAACACACACGACTTGTACTGTTATTCTATCCTCGTTCGATTTCCAGTTGTTGCAATCTAGACGATGTTACATTATAATATGCTATACGACTAAGTTAGGCGAATACGATGCCATTCCATTTGCAATACGAACGACACGCGAACTTTGAAGGATAGGTTTCTGTTTTCTAACTACCTCTGTGCTTAAATGCGTATGTGCCTTTCGTGACTATGTGCTTCTGTGCTCTACTTGCTTATGTGCTTCTGTGGTTATGTGGATTCTGTTCTTTTACGTGATATGTGTTTCGGTGTGATTCTAAGCTTTAGATAGTAGTAGACGTGTGAGGTGAGATTCGATTATGTTGTGTTGAGTCATGTGACGATGTCTAATGCAGACCATGTCGTCGTCCGGACACCGAACCCCACTGACTCGCCAAGAAAAGAGAGACCGACGCCTCGCTGCTATCATCTCCAAAACCGTGGCGAAAGCTGTGAGTGAGGTGTATGAAAATGCTAGCAAGTCGTCAGAAGAATCCCGAGCTGAAATCCCTAAGGATTCAAGCAAGGCTGCTTTCAGCTTCAAGCAGTTCAAGGCATGCAGACCGAAAGAGTTCACTGGCGAAGATGGTCCTACGGCCATGTTTCACTGGTTCGACTCAGTCGAAGTCAATCTGCGCCAGAGCGGATGCCCCGAAAATCTCCGCACTCTCAATGCTACTGGCGTCTTCCAGTCCCGCGCTCTAGACTGGTGGACTGCTGAACGAAACAAGCGTGGGAATGATGCAGCTTATGCGCTGACATGGAAAGAACTGAAGGCAATCATGATCGACAAATTCTGCCCTCCCCATGAACGCCAAAAGCTGGAGGATGAATTTTGGGTCATCAAGCAGAAGGACGGAGACAACGCTGCTCTCACTGCTCGCTTCAAGCAGCTTAGTATCATATGTCCCGATCAAGTCAAGACCTCAGATCAAGCCATCAAGAAGTACATTCGAGCTCTACCCGACTGTGTAGCCGACTTTGTTCACGCTGCCAAGCCAGCAACGATCGAAGAAACCTACCTACTCGCCGCTGAGATAAATGACAAGCGGGTAAAGTCTGGCTTCTGGGATAAGTGTAGATCGTTTGCTGACCCGAACGAGTCGTTCAGAGGTTGTCTCTTGCGTTTCAGATGCGGAATAATAAGAAATGAAAGTAGATATAGCTTGTTCTTCCTCCTAACTGCTTATTTTATTGATTTGAAAAGTTTTACAGCTCAATCGTCACACCGGCAGAGCTTCAGCGTGGAATCCAACAACAACCTTATGAGGTCCGCTCGAGCAACATCTATATATAGGCAGTTGGGTCCGCTTATGTGTCACATGACCATAAGAGCGGACCAGTCAAGTCCACATAAGCGGACCATCATGCCAAATAAGCGAACCAAAACCCTAATGTTCATATGAGCGGACCTAGCCTATACAACCCATACAAACACATGTTTTCTCGTATTTTGTGCCCTATGCTATACAATACGATGTAAAACCTGATCCTAGACACCTGGACGCAATCAACAGATGTAGTGCACTAACAGACTCCCCCTCAGATGTTGATGGAGTCGCCAATACACCCTGACAGCAAAACTATGTCTTCACATCTTTAGTCTAGATCGGTCTCTGGGCTTTCTCTTCTTTAATCTTCAGACTCCCCCTCTCGATTTACTGGTATTCTTTTGTTCTTCAGTAACATCTTCAGGATCATTGTCTGGCTTTAAAACACTCTAATTCTCTTGATCAGATCTCTTGATTCCTTAAGTTCATCAGCATCAACAGTTGACATAATCTTTAGAATCAGAAACTGACTCTACTCATTCTTTCAGGATTGATTTCCAGAATAGAAACTTGACTCTCTTCCATCAGAGATCTTCAGATATTGAAACCTGGCTACCTGCACAATCTCAACCCCGAAATAAATTTCTTTCACAAATATTTCAAATAACTCTGCACCAACATTTGACTCTCATATTCACTAAACAAACATATAATTGCAACAACTCAGGCTCTCTCTTAAATATCTATGATGAACCACTTGAAGAAGGTTAGATTTAACGAAAACAGTTAGATTTACACCAACACTCCCCCTCAAATGCTGCTCATCATGTTTAGCACTCGGAATTTTGAAAATCAGTTTTCCAACATCAGTTGTCGAAAATATTTTTGACTTTTTCAAAATTTAGCTAAAACACACTAAAATCTTTTTGGATTTTCTGAGAGATATTACCTGACACTACTAGTAAACACAAACATACAGAAATGTAATATTTACAAACAATATTTTTGTGAGTTCGTGCGAGAGGATCATATCAGATTCTGAGACTAATCACTAACACCGTTAAGCTTGATTACATCTTAAGCTTTAAACAATTTACCTAGATTGTCAGTATGTTTGTCCACTTAAATTCTCACACATATTTCAATCGATTCGAGATACGATATTAATATTTTAGAGACTTAAACTTAATTGTGTATCACTCCACTTGAATATACTCCTGTATCCAGATCCCAAATATTCAGTCTTACAGGTGAGTATACCACAGATGATATCTGTAAAGGGGTTAGGTGTGAAACCGTGAGAGCTCAGGTCAGAACTTCCGTTCAGCAGAGAGATGACGGCTCGACTTTTGGTGGGTCCCCTTTAGAGGATCTTTTGATTACAACAGCAGCGACTATCAATTTTATTGTTTCATCAGCATGCTGAGGGGGAAGCTTATGTTTCAAAGCTTTAGCAGAAAGTATTATCCGGGGACTAGGTCAGAACTTCCATTCAGCAGAAGTCCCGGGATAATACCCCATATATCACTGAGTATAAAGACCTAGTATCTCAGAATATGGGACCTTTCAAACAAGATTTCGGGGGTTACCCACATATCCAAGAATAGTTACCCACGAATTAAGCAAGTTTGAATTAGGTTTATATCTCGTTTCAACTTACTAAACGTGCGAAAATCTACTGACACATCCGCAGTAAGATTGTTTATCACATTTTAACTTTACATTTCTTTAGCGTGCCGTGATAGTCCACTGATGTACTATCATTTCCTCTGTTTCGCAACAAAACTCATTTTTGGATTTTATCATGTTTTTGGCTTTTTCAAATTTTCAAATGTTTTTGGATTTTCAGAAATATCTCTACTCCCCCTAAAATGCAAACACATTTCAAAGGAAATTTGAAAATAAAAGACTCTGGACTCAAAATGGAACATAAAAAAAAAACAAACTGTACAGAAACTTGACAACTGACATCGAATCACATCAAATCGCCATTCACTTAGCATAAACAATCAGAACTCCCCCTATCACAAACCATTTTCTCATTTAGATTTCAAAACACTTAAGTTTGATTTAATCAAAATGACTTTTCCGGAAAATGAGTTTGTGTTGATAAAAACCACTTGTAGATTTATCAATTTTAAGAACGGGGATGTGGTTCATCATCTTGTCTATCTTTTGCCATGAATAGTAAATCAAGTACAATTTAATGTCCCTGATTTACCATTTGCATTTCAGAATCACTGTACCACTTGTAAATGTAAATTCTTCAAAGTATAACCACAAATACCACTTGTAAGATCAAGATTACCACTTGAAGATACCCAAAAACTACCATTTGTAGGTTATGCTGTAGGAATAACACTTCTACAGAAACCTTTTTACCCTTTTGTAGTATTATTCAGAAAGATGCCGATTCCTGCTTCTCAATTAACAACCTGGAAGCTCCGGCGTAGTCCTTCAACCTGCAAAACATTAAAAAACACTATTCAAAATCTTTCAAAACAAATTGTTCAAACACTAGAAAGATGCCGGTTCCTGATCCACGATATAAACTTGGGATCTCCAGCATAGTCCTTCGACTATCATGGGAAACAAACTTCCATCCAAGTCTTCTCAGACTTGATGGCTTTCAGCTCTTGAGCCGTAGGGTTGTATGTTGCCTTTTTAGTCGCGTAAAAATCTTTTACCCCTTTAGCTCTACCACTCAACATTTTCCCAAATATCTTTTTAACATTCCCGTTGAATGTTTTCTCGACATCAAATTCATCTTTTTCTTTATAAAACTGATTAGAAATCTCAGTTTTTCCCACTTTCTTCTTTACTTCCTCAAACTTCAATGATGGAAACTCCTCATCATTCACTAAAATCTTCTTCTCAACCTGTGGCTCTTCTGGCTTTGTGGAACCAGATTCATCGCCGACATTCACATCAACCTTTTTAACAACCCACACTTGGTTGTTTTTTTCTTTCTTTTTGTAAAAATTCTTTTCCGAACACTCACCAACCTCATATTTAGAATTTTCAAAACATTTAAGTCTATCAGTTGGTGGTTCAACATCAACAACTTTTTCTTTTAATTTCTGAGAAACTCCCTGTTTTGTTTTTGCATTTGCAGAACAGTTCCATGCAATGTGACCAGTTTCATTGCATCTGTAACAAGTACGAGTCTCCCTTTGATAAAACACTTCAGTTCCATTCTTCTTTCGCTCAGCAAGAAACTCTTGGTTTGACTGTCTCCAGAATGGTTTCTTTTGTTCTTCATCTGAGCTTCCACCTGACACAAATTTTGTTTTTGTTTTAGAATTTTTATCATTTTTATAATTTTCTGGTGGAACAAATCCTAATCGTTTCTTTTTGTAGCTACGATTCTGGTTAGGTTTCTATTGAAAATCAGAACCAGGATTGTTGCCCTTTTTCTTATTTAAACGTTGCTGAACTCTAGAAGTGAATTTTTTTGATTTTTCAAAACTTTTCAAAACTTTTCAAAACTTTTAATTCTGGAATATTAACTTCTATAAGTTTGAAAGTTTTGTTTATTAGTTTCGTTTTAATACTCATTATTGGGAACTCTTTATTGTAATATAATTTGTCCGAACCATTCAAAGTATACACAACTTCGAATGTTTCATCATTCAAATCTGCCTTTGACAATAAAAATTCTTTACTGTAAGACCGTTTATCCGACGAATTTTGACTGTTGACTGACGACTTTGACTTTCCAGACCCAGATTTCGACTCAGACTCCTCATCAGTATCCAACACCTGATCGACCACCTTTTTGATTAATTCAGACTCATGATCAGTATCGGATGAGGTATACGTGACATCAATATTATCTGGTAAAACGTCAGTTGTGTCGGTTTTAAGCCTTATATTGACTGCTTTTTCCAATTGCTCCTCATTTGGTCTCCTAGGTGAATAACCATCCCAAATCGGAGGCGGACATTTGTTGTAACTAACAGTTGATTTCTTACCACAGTCTTTCTTGTCTTTTAGCTTCTCATCTTTGAAAGCTTCCATTCCTGCAACAGTTGGGTAAATACGATCAATGAGATAATCAAAACTAGAATAACTTTGCAATAGGCGTCTAATTCTCTCATTCTCTATTTTTTCCGTCTCCAACTCTTGCTTCCACTTAGCACTCTCTTCGATGTAGAAGTTTATTGCTTTTTGCTTTGTCATCATGACAGCATTCATCATTGTCAGTGCTTGCTCTCTCTCTGAGTTTGTCTTTTGGAGACCAGTTACTGTTTTGTTCAAGACATCGTAGGATTCTTTCACATAGTTGAGATTGAACAGTAACTGTTCCTTTTTCTTCTCGTACTCAGCAATGATGTCATCTTTAGCTGCACAATTCTTGCAAGCTTCCAAGCACTTCTCACACGGCTTAACAACTTCAACAATCTTCTCAATTTCGATTGTTTTAACAACTTCAACTACCTTTTCTACTTCGATCACCTTTTCTTCTTCTTTCACAACCTCAGTAATCTTCTTAGCAACATTCTCAGCGTTTTGAATATCACCTTCAGATTCGGATTGTTGTTCTTTAGCAGCTCATTTCTCCTTCAGTTTCTCCATTCTTTCTGCAAAATAGAAATGAAAACTTTCAGGAGAAAGATGAGTTTTTGCAATATTTATGTGTTTTTCTTCCTCATCATCACTGCTGCTGTGATCAGGTGATTGATCAAATTTTACAGATTTATCAGAATCATCATCTGATACATCAGAAACAGTCGGTGTTTTATCAAAAACAACTTCTTTTTCTTGAACATTTTCATTTTGTACACTTTTATCAATACTCTGTAAATCTTCATCTGAACACTGTAACCCTTCGTCTGAACTTTCTGAAACTTCCCCGAATGTTCTGAAAGTTTATCAGTTCTGTCTGAACTTTCATCAGATGACACAGATTTTTCATCTTCACTTTTCACAGTCTCTCCAATTGATCTCATCCAAGTAGCGAACAAATCTGGCTCTCGGACGATCTTGGCAATGAAGGCTTTGAACTCTCCCTTCTCATCCACAAACATATCCCAACTGAAACCTTCTGGTAGTTTTTCATCATCTTGATCGATAATGCGTGCTGCTGTGGCTTCAGATGATATGTAATTACTCCAGCTGAAATCTACCAAACATGCTCTCTTGGGATCTTCAATCTTTCTCCCGTGAGCTGTCTGTGGTTCTTGGGATTGACCAACTTGCTGATAGATAGCCTTGCGATAGTAATCATCTTTCCCGAATGGATTCTGTGCTCCACTAGCTTCTCTTCCCTTGCATGCCCGCTTGAAATGGCCTTTCTCCCTGCATCGAAAACAAGTAACTTTAGATTTATCAAAACCTAAAGTAGAAACATGAGCATCTAGAAAGTCATTTCACCCGGTAATGGTTTTGAATTTCTCAGCTCGTCGAAGAACACTAGCAAGACACCATTTGATATCCATGAGTTCCATTTCTTCGGCGTCTATCTGATCGTAATCCTCTTTGGTAAGCATAGATTTCCGATCCGACCAGCAACAAGCCCTTCATAGGATAACAACACAGAACCAAGAAGTGCCATGTGGTCAGTGTCTTCTGAAAAGCTTTGACCTTCTGGAAGGTTGAGAGCTATGTTGCACTGAATCACGTATCCATTTCCTGTCTTTGTACCCTGAGACAGAAAACTTGTGTTAGTCTCTTTCGGATTCACACTCGGAAACGATGAAAACCCGCTGCTACTCTTGTTCGAACCCTGATCAGCTTTTTCAGATGAATCACCAGCACTGAACGCAGTTTGAATCTTCGGACTTCTGTCAGACTCAGTGACTGGAACACTACCCCGGTAGTACATCTTAACATCCTGTTGACCACTCGGACTATTCATCCTAGCAATCTTCTGCTGCTCAAGATCCTGACTCTCAATTTTCTCAATGAACTGTGAAATAGTCAGCCCGTCATACACACCAGTATTCTTTAAAATCATCAAATACGTTCCCCATTCTTTCTGAGGTAACGCATCCGCCAATTTATCCACCCATTCCTCACGACCTTTTTCAACTCCCAACATCGATAGTGATCGCACCAAGTGACAGTATCTCTCGATTAGCTTTTTAGTATCCTCTCCCAGCAAACTGCTAAACAAATCAAATTCTTTCTTTAACAATGCTTTCTTGCTTTTGATCATGTTTTCACTTCCCTCGAACTTGACTCTAAGAGCATCCCATATAGACTTAGCAGTTTTGTTGTGCTGTAACAAGATGAATATATCTTCTTTTATCGCCTGCTGCAACAAACTAATCATCATTTTCTCGGCTCTATACATTGCTCGTTCTTGATCAGTAAATTCGGATATCTCTTTAACAACTTGCAAATCTGTTCGAGGCAATGTGTACTTCTTCAATATGCACTCCCATGATCTGAGATGATTTGCCTGAACCCAGTTTTCAAAGCGATCTTTCCACCCATAATATTCCTCTATACTCATCAATCTCGGGGGTTTCTGGGTAGTTCCCGTCTCATTTTCTAAATTCATTGCTTGAGCAATTGCGGCTGGAGTAGTCGATGTAGCAAAAGCGTTGTAGAACTCGGAATCCATATTAACTTGGCATGTTTTTCAAAGCAAGTGACAGAAAAGCGAACCAGACGTTCTCAAGAGCGAACCGTACTCTGAAGCGAACCCCTTTTGATTCTGAAAGCTGACTAAAAAGCGAACCTGAATTGTACACTCGAGCGAACCAGATGGTACTTTGGAGCGGACCTGTCTTGACAGATAAGCGGACCTGGAGTGGACTCTGGAGCGGACCGAGATGATCAAATAAGCGATCCTGATATGTACTCTTGAGCGAACCAGAAATGAATTTGGAGCGGACCAAACTTCTAATTTCGAGCGAACCAGGAAAAATCGGTATAGATGAGCGAACCGATTTACTAAAAACTGGATCTAAGAGCGAACCAGAAAAGCGAACCACATGACGAGTACGATTTGACCCATTTTAAAGCTGTGTTTTGACCTGAAACTTTCAAGGGTTTGTCTTTGTATGGTAATGCACAATTAGTGAGTTTTTGACCGAAATTCAACCGTGAAAACTCTCTGAAATAAGAAAAGAAGGTGTAGAAGTAAGAAGAAACAATGAGAAACAGCTACAATCTGCAGAAAACCTCCTCCCAAGCTCTGATACCACTTGTAGGATCGTTTGCTGACCCGAACGAGTCGTTCAGAGGTTGTCTCTTGCGTTTCAGATGCGGAATAATAAGAAATGAAAGTAGATATAGCTTGTTCTTCCTCCTAACCACTTTGCAAACAGGTGCCCGAACAGGGTGGTTAAGCAAGAACCCCAGCAGCAACAACCACAACAGCAGCCTCAGCAACAGCAGCAAGCAGCCCATGCCCGAACCTTCAACATCAATGCCCGCCAGGCTCAGGCGGATAACAACGTGGTTAATGGTACGTTCCTTGTGAATGGTATTTATGCATCATGTTTGTTTGATACTGGAGCCGATAACTGCTTTGTGTCATTTGAATTCGAGAAGCTCCTTAGTCGTAAGCGCTCTTATCTGTCCTCGTCATTCGAAGTCGAAGTCGCTAGGGGAAGAACTATTGCCATTAATTCAGTACTCCGTGATTGTACTCTCGAACTCAACAATCACATATTCCCCATCGACCGTATTCCGATGCAACTCGGAAGCTTTGATGTCATAATAGGCATGGACTTTCTTCGTGAGAACCATGCCGAAGTTGTGTGCTTCGAAAAGATGATTCGATTCTCGCTCGCGAATGGTGATCTATTGTGTGTGTACGGTGAAACGACGTCGAAAGGACTCAAGCTCATGTCTTGTATTTAAGCCAGCAAGTATCTCCGCAAGGAATACCGAGCCTTCTTGGCCAACATTGTAGTAGCGGAGAAGGAAAAGAAAAAGAAAGTTGAAGTCAAAGACGTTCCAGTGGTTCGTGAATTTCCTCAGGTGTTCCCTGACGATCTTCCCGGACTACCACCAAGTCGTGATATCGACTTCCGCATCGACCTCATTCCTGGAGCTAACCCCGTTGCTAAAGCCCCTTATCGACTCGCTCCATCCGAAATGCGTGAACTCTCGAACCAACTCCAGGAATTACTCGAAAAAGGCTTTATTCGCCCAAGCACCTCTCCTTGGGGCGCGCCAGTCCTTTTCGTCAATAAGAAGGATGGATCGTTCCGGATGTGCGTCGACTATCGGGAATTGAATAAGCTAACCATCAAGAACCGATACCCCTTGCCCCGAATCGACGATTTGTTTGATCAGCTACAAGGTGCAGCATGCTTCTCTAAGATCGATCTGCGTTCAGGATATCATCAGCTACGGATTCAAGAGGAAGACATTCCTAAAACCGCTTTTCGAACCCGTTATGGCCATTACGAATTTGTTGTTATGCCCTTTGGTCTAACCAACGCACCCGCGGTTTTGATGGATCTGATGAATCGCGTGTGTAAGCCTTATCTTGACCATTTCGTCATCGTGTTCATCGACGATGTCTTGATTTATTCCAAAACGAAAGCCGAACACGCGCAACATCTACGTTTGGTTCTCGAGTTACTCCAGGGGAACCAACTCTATGCCAAGTTTTCCAAGTGCGAATTCTGGTTGGAGGAGGTTCAGTTTCTGGGTCACATCGTGAATAGTTAGGGTATCCATGTTGATCCCGCGAAGATTGAAGCTGTCAAAAGCTGGATTACACCTAAGAACCCGTTAGAAGTTCGTTCTTTTCCCGGACTAGCAGGCTATTATCGACGATTCATTGAAGGATTCTCCAAGATCGTTGTGCCGCTTACCGCTCTTACTCATAAGGACAAGCCTTTTGTGTGGGGAAACGCACAAGAGACTGCCTTCCAAACCCTCAAGCATATGCTGTGCAACGCTCCAATCTTACGCTGCCTGACGGAAGCGACAACTTCATTGTCTACTGTGATGCTTCTAACCTTGGTCTCGGCTGTGTCCTCATGCAGCGAGACAAGGTTATAGCCTACGCATCTCGTCAGCTCAAGATCCACGAGAAGAACTATACAACCCATGACCTCGAGCTAGGCGCGGTTGTCTTTGCATTGAAGATTTGGCGACACTGCCTGTATGGCACAAAGTGTACAATCTACACTGATTACAGGAGTTTACAACACATCTTTAATCAAAGGGAGCTTAATATGCGTCAATGCCGATGGGTAGAACTTCTCAACGATTACGACTATGAGATTCGTTATCACCCAGGCAAGGCGAATGTGGTTGCCGACGCACTCAGCAGAAAGAGTTACGTGCTCAGTACCCGAAACATCCAAGCCCAGCACAATCTCGAAGCCCTTATTCGCGAAGCTCAACATGCTTGCTTTAACGAGCGTACATTGAAGAAAGAGAGAATCTATCACGATGGAGCTCAGTTAGTAAGCAAATCCGATGGGATATTCTATTATCTGGACCGAATTTGGATCCCTAAACGGACCGATTTGCGAAAGATCATCATGAACGAAGCCCACAAATCCCGATACTCCATTCATCCTGGCGCTGACAAGATGTACCAGGACCTTCGCTATAAGTACTGGTGGCCGGGCATGAAACGGGATATCGCCCTTTATGTGGAAGCTGTTTAACTTGCACAAGAGTCAAGGCTGAACATCAAAGACCTTCTGGCTTACTCGAACAACCGCCGATACCTATATGGAAGTGGGAGAGTATAGCTATGGATTTCATAACAAAACTCCCGCCCACGCCATCAGGTCATGACAGTATTTGGGTCTAGTTGATCGTCTAACGAAATCAGCCCACTTTTTGCCGATACGAGAAGACTACAAGGTGGAGCGACTAGCCCAAATCTACACCGACGAGATCATTTGTAATCATGGTACGCCTCGTGACATCATTTCAGA
This sequence comes from Helianthus annuus, assembly GCF_002127325.2. Lineage (NCBI taxonomy): Eukaryota > Viridiplantae > Streptophyta > Magnoliopsida > Asterales > Asteraceae > Helianthus > Helianthus annuus. Next base: position 118,351,281 of record NC_035435.2, read on the forward strand.
CCGTGACGCTCGGTTCACTTCGCGATTGTGGGAAACGTTTCAAGCGGCCCTTGGTACGTCGCTTAACCTGAGTACTACATTCCATCCTCAAACCGACGGACAGACTGAAAGAACGATCCATACTCTTGAAGACATGCTCCGAGCGTGTGTCATAGATTTTGGTGGTAGTTGGAACAAACACCTGCCATTGGTCGAATTCTCGTACAATAACAGCTATCATGCCAGCATCCAAATGACACCTTTCGAGGCTTTGTATGGTAGAAGATGTCGATCGCCTATTGTGTGGCATGAGATCGGTCACTCACAGCTAACCGGTCCCGAGATTCTACAAGAAACAACTGACAAAATCCACCAGATTCGAGACAACCTGGTGAAGGCCCAGAACAGACAGAAAAGTTACGCCGATAGAAGACGCAAGCCCCTTGAATTTGACGTTGGCGACTACGTGCTCCTAAAGGTATCCCCTTGGAAGGGTGTAGTCCGATTCGGCAAGAAAGGGAAACTAGCGCCTCGATATGTTGGGCCTTTTAAGATTCTAGAAAGGATCGGAAAAGTCGCCTGTAGACTCGAACTACCGGAGGAACTCAGTAACGTCCACCCGACTTTCCACGTCTCTAACCTCCGGAAATGCCTAGCTGATCATGATCTAATCGTACCACTCGACGATCTTCAGGTCAATCAAACCTTGCACTTCGTGGAAAAGCCTGTCGAAATCATGGATCGCCAAACCAAGCAACTCAGGCGCTCACGCATCCCTATCGTAAAGGTCCGATGGGAAGGCAAGCGAGGCGCGGAGTTCACTTGGGAACTCGAAAGCGACATGAAGGCCAAGTACCCGCAGTTGTTTAAATAAATAGATCTGAAGCATCAAATTGGTAAATCACGGCGTTGTGTAGCCTTCGACCTAATTTCGGGACGAAATTTCCTAAACAAGGGGAGGCTGTAACACCCCGTGTTTTCGAATGTCAAAGTCAAAGTCAAAGTCCAAGTCAACTTTGACTTTCTTTGACTGTAAATAGTCTATTTTATGTTTTAGTTGTATTCTGTGGAGTAAGTGTTGTAATCAGCAAGAATCGAAGTAATCGAATGTTTTATCGCGAACCGATCTACGACTGTGAATGATAGGAAGTAACAACGCGATAAAGTTAACTAATCAGTAATCAAACCGATCTAACAATCATCGAACTCGAGACTCGAATTATACGAATTGTGGTATGGTTATACGTGTATGTGTGCCTTATGTGTTACTTGTGCATGTTTAGTTTATGTTTGGTGTGGTATTCAAGCAAATCAATCGAAAATCGAATTGAAACTCGAAAAGTAATCGAACTCAATTGAAACCGACAACGAAACGTGAAATGTAGATGCTCGTATGTAGATATAGTGATTAGGACTGAAAGTAATTTGACTGGGAACTCTATCGTACTCGTGTCATCGTCCATCGAAATCGAAACATCGAAAACCATCTCGAAATACTCAAAAGTGGGTCACGGATCGAACAGGAGGCACCTAGATCAAACAGGCCAGCCGATCGGCTAGCATCTTCCTTGCCGATCGAGCAGCCCACTCGATCGGAGCTCCTGGCCGATCGGCTGCCACTTTCCTCTTTTGGAGCCTATAAATAGGGCTGTCATTGTCACACTTTCTATTTTTGGAAAGCTCTGACCGAACCAGCCTTCTTCTTCACCTTTTCTTAGATTTCTCTAAATCCCGGTAAGTTTTCGCTCTAATCCTTGTACGATCTTGATCATTGCATGATTCTACACCTTTCTATCTTTCAAAACTTGGATTCTAACCGTGAAATCACCAAGATCTAAGTGTTCTTGGGTGATGTCATCATGGTGTTCTTAAAGAACACCAAACTTTGGCCTCATTCAACCATGAATGGCTTAGATCTGACTGATTTCCACATAAACAAACTAAGATTCTTACAAATCTTAACATTTTTATGAATGATTTCCAACCTTCTTCAACCTTTTTACACTCGAAACCTTAGAACTGGTAGAAACGGAGCTTGAACCGGCTAACTAATCATTCTAACAGTTAAGAGGTTCAAGATTCGGATTCTATATACAAGGTTCACCGATTTTGGGTTCAACTCTAAACCAACGTTCCGAACCGTTCACCGGCCGGACTTGGGTGATTCCTGTCCAAGCTAGAGAAGCGAGTAGGAACGGAGGGTATCATAGTTCAACTCATTGTCAAGTTACCTTAAAAGAATGACAAACAATTAAACAGCCAAGTGTTAGACGAAAGGCCGACCAGGTCAGAAATGCTGGCCGAACGGCTAGGCTGTTCAAATAGCCCAGCCGATCGGACATACCAGCCGATCGACCGGGCCAGCCGATCGGCTAGCACATGGTCCCACACTTTCAAAATTTCATGAAGCATAGTATCGAGGAATGGATGTTCGATCGAACTGCGTTTGGTGAACATTACTCTTCGGATCATGAGATACTACTCTTCAACACTTGATCGATTTTACCACTCGTTCGTAGTAGGGAATGCCAGCCAATCGAACAGGCCGTTCGATCGAGTGACAATCAGTTGAGGACTAATTCTGAAGTCCCTAGCCGATCGAGTGAGCTGGCCGATCGAACAGACCGTTCGATCGACTGACTTGAAAGGTAGGAACACTTCAGTGTTCTCAAATGCTGCAACGAAAACTTCAAAAGTTCAAATCCTCAAACACAAACACACCAGAGGAAGAAACAATCCACTCGAATGGCCCAGCCGATCGAGCCTACCGGCCGATCGAACAGGACTGCCCAAACGGAACTACCAGCCGATCGAATAGCCTGTTCGATCGAACCTGCCGTTCGATCGACCAGCCCATTCGATCCATTCACACTTGTTTACTTTTCCGCGTTACTTATCGTTATGCAATCGAACTATTCAGGCTAACCCTACTCTCAGTGCTCCCTTCAATCCACAATCAATCACTGTGAGTATACTCGATCCCTTTTTGCTTTTAGCACTTTTGGGTGTTACATAAGTTACCTATCAAATCACAATCAAACACAAACTATTTGAATGCTAACCGATTGCATGTGCTACTTGACTAAATGAATGCTGTTTATTATGTTTACACGTGGAGTGCTATCTACCTGCCTTAGCAACATAGTACTATAGTTTGGACTCAGCACCCGTTCACACGGGGGTTGTTAAGGACAATTACTTGCATGGATTACGGTGGTAATCATGTATTGCGAACCGTCTCGGGCGGTCAACCCGCAGTCGTTGGTACCGATGGTCCCATGTCGATAATTAACATGCTTCGTTTTCCTCTGTGTACGTGCCTGGTTATGCGTAAACTATTCGAACTCTATATGCTATTATCAAACTTGTATGCTCACCTTTACATTTTATGTATTGAATTTATTTTAACGTATGTGACAGGTAATTAGGATGCTTACTTGCTAGGAAAGCGAGGCTTGAATAAGTTTCTAGAAGCCCCCAACAAATAGTTGTCTGCCAAGAACAAGTGTCTAAGGCATAGTTGTTTGTAGATCTTGTCCTCTAGCATTACCGTCAGAAAGTCAACAGAATAGGGGTCTAGAAGCAGATAAACAATTGCTGTAAAAATATTTGAATCTGAGTTGTCGGAGCAGAATTACTTGTTTAGTTGTTATCTGTAATAATATGTTTGTTTATTCGGGATACGGTATGGGACGTATCTTTAACTGGATTATATAAATAGTTGTTATGGAAACTTCTGAACAATCTGTTTCGCTCAGTGCCGCGCCCCGATGATTCCGCCATCGGTTGGGGTGTGACAATCCTCATCACAGGCTCCTTTGTAAATGTTCACTTTGCTGCTTAGGAGATCATATGACTACTTTATGCTTCTCACATTGTGCAGCAAGTTCTTTTTGAGCTTCTCCAATTCAACCAACTTTATATCTTTCTCAGCACACTCTCTGCAAGGAGCTAAACACTTAGCACAAGGTTTTTCAACCTCTACAAACTTTTCAACTTCAACTATTTTCTCAACTTCAACGATTTTGTCAACTATTTTCTCCACCACCTTTTCAATCACAATCGATTCTTTCTCATCTTCCGTCTTCACTTCATTTTCAACAACCTTAACTCTCCCCGTCGGTTTTTCTTCAGCTTTTGCCTTTTCTTCAGCAACCCTTCTTTCTTCAATTTTTGCCTTTTCTTCAGCAATCCTTCTTGCTTCAATTTCTTCTTCAACAACCCTTCTTGCTTCCAATTCTTTCTTCAGTCTAGCAGCCCTTTTCTCTTTCAACGTCTCGATCTTATCTGCAAAAAACAAATTAAAACTGTAAGAATCCCATTGTTTCCTAGCTTTATTAATGTACTCTTCCTCATCATCAGTATCTTCATCACTTCCTGAAGATTTAAAAATCCGTTGTCTTCTAGGACGATTCTTAGATTTAACTGATTCTTCTTCTGAGGTTGAGTCTTCAAAGATTCGAGCAACAAATGCTGTTTTTTCCCAAGTTATGTTAGGACCATACTTATCCCAACTGAATCCTTCTGGAAGCCTTTCATCATCTTGATATATCAGACCATCTTTTTGACTTTTTCCATGTTCTTGGTCTATCAGACCATAATAAGCTCTCTTCTTTCCATCGTCAATTTTAATAGTATTTGAGGTTGAAGATTGTTGTTGATATGGTTGTTGAGCAACCTGATGATAAATTGTTTTTCGATGATAATCATTGTTTCCAAACAGATCTTGTCTTCCGGTTGCTTCTCTATTTGTACACTCTCGTTTAAAATGCCCTTTTTCTCGGCAACGAAAACAAGTAAATTTTGATTTGTCAAAACCTAGCTGAGATGTAGCAGCATCACGAAGATCATCTCTACCGGTGATTTGTTTGAATTTTTCTGCTCTTCTCAAAACACTTGCTAAACACCACTTGATGTCCATCAACTCAAGTTCCTCAGAATCAATCTGATCATAATCCTCATTAGTGAGCATCGGATTGCCAATTCGTCCAGCAACCAAACTTTCATACGACTCTAACACAGTAACATGATATGCCATGTATTTCTTTGCAGTTCCTGGAGAAAAATTTCTACCATTTTGAATGTTTAAAGTCACATTGCATTGTAAATTTCTTGAACTCTGTTGTTGAGGACTTGGTGTTGAGAAATTTGGGTCAAAACTTGAATAAAACGAAGAATATCCACCACTCTGAGTTGTAGTGCTAACATTTGTTCCGGAAGTACCATCAGCACTGAAAGCAGTCTGAATCTTCGGACTCGAAGTAGTCTCAACTTTGCTTCCTCTATAGTATAGACTAACATCTTGTTGCGCACCCGGATTCTTCATGATAGCAGTTTTCTGAACATCCAATTCAAGTTCTTCAAGCTTCTGAATGAACTTACTCAAATTCATATCTTCAAATTGTCGGTTATGCTTTAAAATCAACAAATATGTTCCCCATTCATTCTGTGGTAATGCATCAGCTAGCTTATCAACCAACTCTTCATCTTCTTTCTTGATGTCCAGTCTTTTCATTTCCTGGACAAGGTGACAATATCTCTCGATAATCTTCCTAGTTGTTTCACCTTCAAAAGCTGTAAACATATCAAATGATTTTTTTAGTGATGCACGTTTGTTTTTTTATCATATCAGCACTTCCCTTAAACTTTTTAATCAACGCTAACCAAATTGATCTAGCAGTTCCTTCATGTTGAAGCAAAACGAAAATATCTTCTTTTACCGCCTGTTGGAGAAGGCTAATCATCATCTTTTCACTGGTGTATCTTAATTTTTCATTCGGTGTAAATTCACTTAATGGTTTTTCATTTTCAAGATCATCTTTCGGTCTAATATACTCTTTCTCTATCGAAACCCATGCATCAAACTTATTTCCTTGCAATTCAAATCGTACGAATTGGGAAGTGCCCGATTCAAATCGTACGAACTGGTGTATTTCCAAACGACCTAGACCTCTTCAAATCGTACGAATTGGGAAGTGCCCAAGACTCTCATCTTCATCTTTTTCACCAAGAACACCATAAAAACCCACTTCAATTTTATTACATCTTTGATGATCAATATGGAGATTAATGGAACATAAGATGATCTAAAGCATCTACAAGTTAAAGCACACTTTTTCATCCATTCAAGAGCTTTCAATCATCAAGCTCTTCATCTTCTTTGCTTCTAATCATCATATAGAACATCCCTGGCCACAAGTGCTAGAAGTGAGCTTCTAAATCTATTTTTTTATAGTTATTTATGTTTATGATTGTTTAAATAACTAGTAATAACTAAAGAAGCATACAAAATATTATGAAGATACAAAGAAGCAAAATAATAATCATGATATATGTTTGTTTGTTTATGTTGTGATTTATGACTTATTACTTGCATATTTGATCTTGTTATGATGAATATCATAAGAATAAATTGTTAGATGATGTTTAAATACATGATTTAACAAGTATACATGTTTATGTTAAAGGGTTTTTGTTAAACATAAAGGTTTAATGGATGATCATATTCTTTGATGTTGTTAAGGTATTTAGTTTTTTTTTATTAAAAACAACACTTCTACAAAATTATGAAAACAAACATACAAGATGGGATTTTCATAAAAGTGGTTAAAACTAGAAGTAAAGCATGGATTTGAACTAATTAACATGTGTTATGATCATACCCAAAACCCTACATAACTTTGATTTCATCTTGTTATGATTTTGTTATAAAATCTCATATGTTTTTGTTAAGAATGTTATGAGTAAATTGATGGTGAATTTGAAAAGAAAATGATATGTTTGCTAAACATGGCTAAGTGCTTAATACAAAGATAATATGGCCAAATTTTCTTAAAATTCATATGTTAACAAAACTATAATTGTTGGCTAAATCTTTACAAGATTAAAAAGATTGTTAAAGAATGGTTTTTGATAAAAGAAAAAGTTAGATATATATTTGGTCATTTAACAACTTATGTGCAATATGTGATACTTGGTGTATTAGTTATATGTATCAATTAGGAACTTGAATATAATGACACAAATAAACACATGACATATTACAATCAAAGTCTTACAAGGTTACATATAAATACGCCTTAAAAACGAGTTACGGACGATCCGAATAATCGGACACAAATTATGGTCTAATCGGACGACGGACGAAACCATAAACTTATCGCAAATCCGAGGAGTTACTACGACGCTTAGGCGATCTTTCAACGCGAATACATATAAATCACCGACAACAATATCCAGATGTTTTGAACTTATAAAAAAAATTTATTATGTTAACTTATACATAGTGATTTTTATAAAAATTACTAGATACGTACAAATGGGCTTAATTTACAAATGGGTATATTTTACAAATGGGCTTAATTTACAAATGGGTATATTTTACAACTTAATTTACAAATGGGCTTAATTTACAAATGGGCTTATATTATAAATGGGCCTATATTTCACAAATGGGCATATATTACAAATGGGTCTACATTTCACAAATGGGCTTATACTTACTAATGGGCTTATCTTCCTAAATAGGCTTAACATAAATACATGGGCTAAGCCCAATATCAAAACTCATGCGCTAAGCCCAATACCAAACATATGGGCCAAGGCCCAATAACATTAGGCCCAATAACATTAATCCCTATACTATTTAGGCCCAATACTATTTAGGCCCAATACTATATAGGACCAATACTATTTAGGCCCAATAACATTTGGGCCCAATAACATAAATTCTTGGGCTAGGCCCAATAACATTAATACATGGGCTCGGCCCAATGACATGAAAACATGGGCTCGGCCCAATGACATATAATTGGTGAAAATACAATTATACAATTTATTCATATAAGACATAAAATCAAGAGGACAAGATCCGATGATACAACTCATAAGATACAAGATTTCATATATATATATATATATATATATATATATATATATATATATATATATATATATTTGGTGAAATATATATATAACAGTTTAACAATTCATATATCTAATACATAGTTCAACGAATAACAAATACAAACAAGTCTTAATACATATTCAAGATAGAAGACTTGTACATGAGCCAATACAAAGACCGAAGTGTCTAGGACCTTTGTAGGTCGTGATACAATTCAAGACAACTTCAAGTGAGGTTACAATTACATACAGTTTACGGATGCAATTCTGTGAGTTCATGTCCCCTTTTCATTTTAAATGCTTTTCAAGCTTTACAACTATCGGGGAAAATACATGTACAATAGTATGATAAGTCAAGGAATGAAACACCTTAGATCATGTGCGAATTAGGGCCATACAATAAGCACCATTAATCCAGTTTGGACCAAGGAACAAGGGATTAGATCTAATGGGTTTTGGTGAGCCCCACTCATGGCCATTCATTTGCCTAGGAGTGCGTTTGTATCCCTACGACATGTGTCGATACAATTAAAATCGTCTAGGGTTGGATTGCTTCCTATTTTCGTCACACATATTAATGTCCTTGCAAAACATTAATGATCACGATTTTATTGACTCTTTTCATACTACATTTGATACAAATACAAATACATCTCACATTTTACAAATACATCTTATATCCAGTTTGGATACAATTACAATTGAGACAAATACATATTACATACAATACAGATACATCTTATACAGCTAAACTGCATGAACTCGCTCAACTTTTGTTGATGTTTTCAAACTTACATGTATTTCAGGGAATTTGTGGACCAATGCAAAGATTTAAGTTCAAGGAAAACAAGTATCAATACTCCATGCCAACTATTGAAGGGTTTGCCTGTTATATACCGCCTCTTTGCGGTGATATAGTGGTCAAAGCCTTGACCTTTTTAGACTTACATTTGATGTATGAAACAATGACAACTTATTTTCATTTGATGGTTTGTAAACAATGTACTTAACTTATGTTACGATCTTTTGAACAATTATGACAATGGCATTGGAGCATGTTTATTCATTTAGTATGTTTACTTATATCGTTATGCAATGAGAACCGAACAGATCACACCTCGCGCTTCCGCTACGAGCGGGTGTGACACTAATTTTGTCAAAATTTAAAACTATGAATGTGGAGGGACTAAAAGTGTCAACATGCTTAAACTAAGCCTCTGAATGACCTTACACGGTATTCATATTCTCATATTAAGTCACTTGTTGGATAAACGAAACCGTTTGCGATAAATTTAAAAGTTTGTGTAACGAAGGGTTACAAGTGTCAACATGTTAATTCTTATCTCTGAGTGACCTTTTAACGAACCCGGAGCATTATGATGTTCAATCATACTCTCGGGAATGCCTAATAGTTGCTGTGTAGGGCTTTGATGCAATTAAACGATAATACACACAAGTTTGTGCATTAAAAGGACTAAAAGCGTCAATGTGTGAATCTACACTAGTGTACTCGCGAAGGGTGCGGAGCAGGGACGGAGCTTAGTGGAAACTCGGGGGTGCACCCGCCCCCTCCAATGTTTCGGTTAGAAGTGTAAAATTTCTGATTTTTCGTTCGAAAATTTTAAAATTATAAAGGATCGCCCCCCAATTAGTTTGCCTAAATATTTATACAATATATAAATTGGGTCCCATGACTCCCCCCCCCCGGGAACTTTTAGTCAAGCTCGCCACTGGTGCGTAGCACCCTAACCCGCACTCTCATGCGCGCGCGTGGCGTGGGCGATGGGCGCAATGTGTCGCTTTGATGGCATGGGCTGCAAGGACCAGGTGGTAGGAAGACCTTGGAAGATGACATGGCAAGAAGGCGCGCGAGTACACGGGGTAGGTTAGTCTGCGCGCACAGGCGCATGGACACTAAAGTGACGCGCGTGGGCGGACCAAAGTAAGCCAATACGTCGCGACTGTAGGCGTGCTCGTATAGGTTCACTGGTGGCTGGCGCATGCGCGCAAGGGTAGTGCAGACCTACTCGCGCATGAAAGTGAACGAAACTAGCGCGCGCGCATGAGTTGTGCAAGCCTGCTCGCGCACGAAAGTTAGCCAAAATGGCGCACGTGCGCATGAGCGTGCAGACCTGGTGCACATGAACTTGAGCCAGAATGGCGCGTACGCAAAAGCTTCCACACATTAATGACTGAGCAGTTTCATTTCAGCATTCGAAATGGACGGGACAATAGTTTTGACTTAGAATTAAATGATGAATTAAAAGTGCATTGAAAACGTTTAATGCAATTTAATTCTCTCCTTTAATTCGTTTTGGTTGTTTAGAATTAGATGATGTATAAATACAACAGCATTTTCACTGCAGAAACACACCAGCAACAACACAGCGAATGCAAACAATTCTCTACACTCTTCTGATCGGTTCTTTGCTCTTTTCAAGGTAGACTTCAGGTCCTCGGCCAGCTCCGATAGTACACACTGCTTCGGCTGTTGTACCCTGGAAACAAAACGAGTTCTCCTCGAAGACTCGGAATTTGTTTTAAAGGCCCTGTGTTAAACACAACCCTTAGCCACTTTAGATTCTGTTTCATCTTTTCATTCTTGTATTTTGCTTATTTCAGTTGTAAAAGTACTGTTATTTACCTCTTTCTTTCATCTCTGTATTGTAATTATTTAATAAAACTATTTTATTTTATTTAATTACGCGAACGGTTCCTACATTTATTATAATATTGCTCTTGAGAGGGCTACTGAAGATGTTTGATAAAAGTCTGAAACATCAGAGGAGAGGATGATGATTATAATTTTTTTTTTTACAAAGAACAAGGTTACCGACAGGTTATAACAAAAATCGGTTTGCAAATGGTTTTGGTGATCTGATTTGCTCTAGGGGTAAAAAAAGGTATTCTATAATTTATTTTAATTAAAATAAACTAAAATAAGTAAATTTGATAGTTTTACCTTTAAAAAAAAGAAGATCTGTAATTTATTTTTAGGGTTGGGTATACACGTAATTAATTAAATTAGTAGGGGGATATATGTAATTGTCACATATTTAAAAACACCAAGTGATACGATGACTATATACAAAGTTTAGACTACTGATGTGTGTAAAATGCAACATATAAATTACATCAAATGAGGCATAAAACTAACCCTTTTTAAGTACTAATGTTGGAAAAAGAGTGTTTTTGTCTTCCTTTTGTATTTTCAGGATTAAATGAGCTCAAATTAACAAAAGAAGCAAAAAGACAGCTAAATCTAACATAAATACAAGAAAAGGAACACAAGTGGATTGCCCGACCCCTCGACAGCATCCTCCCAAGCAAAACAGAGAAGGCAGAAGACTGGACACGCCCCGTGCTCAGCGAGCACGGGGCCGTGCCCAAGAAGCAGCAGATAAGACAAACCTATAGAAGCTTCTATTGCCCACCACGGGGCCGTGCCCAGTGAACACGTGGCCGTGGCGAAAGTACTGCAGGCGCATTAATTGTAATTGCGAATTACAATTAATGAAGAGAGAGGTTGTCAGACAGGCACGGGGCCATGCCCAGCGGACACAAGGCCGTGCCCAGGCTTCTGTTCAGCCTATAAATAGGAGTGCTTGGCTTCATTGCAACTCATCCCTTGGCACACCACCTCTCTCACACTTCATCCACCACCCACCACCATCACAACACCTTCATCCATTGTCCATCATAGAGTGTGTGAGTCGTCTCGGGATCCAAGATTGATCGTAAGAGTTCTTGACAATCAAGGCCATGTTTGCCTAAGTCTCTTACATCACTTGGTGAAGACAAGTGTTTAGTATAATACTTTTTATTTTTAATCTTTTGCACTTTTTATTTGGTTTTGTATTAATGACTTTAATAACTAGTTGCTTATGTTGAAGGTGATTCTTCCTTATCGTTTGTCCGTGGTGTCTTGGCATTATTTTACTGTCTATATAAAATAAAAGATTTTCACCATTCATATCTCCACGGTCTATATGGAGGTATGTTGGCTACCTGGTCGGGGGTTAAGGGAACGGTTTGGTAAGGGTCTTGCCCTTATTCAGCGTTTAGAGGTCCTGCAAGGGACCTGGGTCAAATTTAGTAGGATCTCCTTCAATACCCAAAGGTATTGGATGGCGGGGATCCAAACTCTTTGACCCCCTCATAAGTTAACTACTATTAATACTATAACCCGGCTATTTAGGACTCTATCCCTGCTGACTCAGACTACTTAGTCGAGGGTAACGTCACCTCCAAAAGAGGGGCCTACCATAATTTGCATTAATAACTTAATTCATTATCTTTCAATAATCCGACCCTTTAGGATTGTATCCTTGCTGACTCAAAATACTGGGTTGAGGGTAACGTCGCCTTCAAAAGAGGGGCCTACTACAATAACTAAGATAATCTCTTAAACAAGTGCAAAAGTGCGAAAATAATCAAAGGTTATACTAAAACACGAGTCGGATCCAAGTGATTCATCTTGTCTATCTGTTTTTGTTTTTATTTTTATTTTATTTTTCAGCAATTAGTTAGTTTTTATTTTCTTAGTTTAAAAATCTTTTTCTAACATTTTGATTTGGTTAGACGTTGAGGATAAACCGGTACTAAAAGATCTTGTGTCCTTGGACGACCTCGGTATCTTACCAACACTATACTACGTCCACGATGGGTGCACTTGCCCATATGTGTGTTTAGTGTTAGTGAATATCGTGTTTTATAAATTTAAAACTTGGCTAAAAGTGTAAAAAGGGCTTAAAATATACATCTAAAATATAACACACTTCACGCACATCAAGTTTTTTTGGCGCCGTTGCCGGGGACACAAGGATTTTAAGAAAGCTTAAAATCGACGGCCTAATCAGTTTTTTTTCAAAACCTTTTTAAAACGCGCGCACATTTTTCTGCATTTTAGTTTAGTTTGCATTTACAGTAGCTTGAACACGGGGCCGTGCTCACTGAACACGCCCCCGTGCTGCATATTTTTAGTTAGATACCCAGATACAGAGTCTGAACACGGGGCCATGTCCACTGAACACGGGGCCGTGCTCAACGAGACCAGTAAGTTTAATTAAAACGCGCAGATACAGATCCTGTACACGGGGCCGTGTCCAGCCTTCTGTTTCCATTTTTTATTTTGTTTTCTGGTCCCGAGACTCAGTTGTGGTCTGCTGAGTGATTCTTATGGATCAATACTCAGGAGGTTACAGCTACACCTATGAGGAGGATGATTATATGAGAGACTATTGCACTAATTGTGGTAACCCGCACTCGGTACAATATTGTAACTTGTTTCAACCGTCCACTTCATACAACCATTATGAGGAGCCCAGGTACGAGCCATCAACTTCATACACATCCTATGAAGACCAAAGGTATGAACCTCCTCCCTCATACTCATATTTTGATGAACCAAGGTATGAGCCTTCATACTCATACTTTGAGGACTCAAGATATGAGCCACCACCTTCATACTCTTATTATGAGGAACCATGGCGTGAACAACCCACCTTATATGAGTACTACGAAGAACAAAGTTTCGACCCTTATCCATCATATACTTATCATGAAGAACAATGGTATGAACCATCTACTTCATATGAGTACTATGAGGAGCCAAGGATCGAACAACCGGATTCAAGCTTTGAGGATTCCGATCCTTACTCTATCACCGACATAGCCGATAGGATAATAGAAAAACTCAAATTTATCGAAAGATGCATAAAAGAATCTCGCGCAAGGGAAGAGGAGTCCCGCCCAAGAGAAGAATTAAAAAAGGAAGAAACGATAATTGAGGAATTAAAAATGGAAGAGCAAATAAGTGAAAAACCAACACATGAGTTAAACAACGAAAGAGGTGAGGTCGATAACGATAAAATTCAAGAAGAGTCTAATTTAGAAGAAATTAATCTCTTGTCACCTTCTTTTGAAAATCATTGTTTAGTTACCCCTCATGCTAAGTTTTTAAAAGAGCTAAACACTAATACTAAAGTTGAAGAAATAGTAAGTGTTAAGTTAACTAATGATCAAACTTCACTAATAAAAGAAGATCCTTTTGAAATTAACATTACACAGGTTCCATGTTTCTTTCACAATTCATTTATTAGTAATGTCACCATTGATAAAGATCTCTGTGTTAACATAATGCCTAATTACATTTTTGAAAAGTTAAGCATTAGTGATTTTGCTCCACTTCAAATACCCATTTTTCTATCCAATCGGAGAGTAATAAAATCAGTCGGTGTAGTTGAGGATGTCTTGGTTCAAACAAATCAAATGGTTATTCCGACCGACTTTGTCATCCTCGATGACGCTCCTCTAGTCTTGGGAAAACCTTTTGTAAAAACTCATGAAGCTTTGAAAAACCGGAAATTTAACAAACTACCTCTTCAATTAGGGGCATTCAAAAGGAACATAGATCTTGAGCGTTCAATGAAATATCCTTTTGGCAATAATGACCCGCTAATTGAAGATGAAGATGAGCCACCCGATACAACTGAAGAAGATGACCACTTTGTTGAAGAAGAGGTCGCCATAGAACAAACCTTTAAGGTTCTTGATCTAGATGAGCCACAAAATAAGGTGTCTCCTAAAGACCCACCCATTGAGCTCAAAGAACTTCCTAAAGGTTTGGAATATGCTTTTCTAGACAAAGATGGTAATTTACCTGTAATTATTTCATCTAAATTAAGTAGCAGAGAAAAAGAAAAATTAGTTAATCTTCTTAAAAAACACAAAAATGCGATCGCTTGGAAGCTTGTAGATATTAAAAGAATAAATCCTTCCATGTGCACGCACAAAATTTTAATGAATGATGACTACAAAACAGTAATACAACCACAACGAAGAGTCAATCCCAATGTGCAAGAAGTGGTTAAAAATGAGGTCATCAAGCTACTTGACGCCGGACTAATCTATCCTATCTCTGATAGTCCATGGGTAAGTCCTGTCCAAGTAGTCCCAAAGAAAGGAGGTATGACGGTAATAACTAATGAAAAAAATGAATTAATACCGACAAGAACCGTTACAGGATGGAGAGTTTGTATAGACTATAGACGATTAAATGAAGCAACAAGGAAAGACCACTTTCCTTTGCACTTCATTGATCAAATGTTAGAACGACTATCCGGTCATAAATTTTACTGTTTCTTGGATGGTTTTTCAGGTTACTTTCAAATCCCAATAGCACCTGAAGACCAAGAAAAGACGACTTTCACATGCCCCTACAGAACTTTCGCCTATTGACGCATGCCATTCGGTCTATGTAATGCACCTGCAACATTCCAACGTTGTATGGTGGCCATTTTCCATGATATGATAGAAAAGACAATGGAAGTCTTCATGGACGATTTTTCTATCTTTGGAGATTCATATGACCAATGCCTCGATAACCTTGAACGAATGCTGTCCCGATGTGAGGAAACTAACCTCGCCCTTAACTGGGAAAAATGCCATTTCATGGTAATAGAGGGAATAGTACTCGGTCACAAAATCTCGAGCGAAGGAATGGAAGTTGATCGAGCAAAAATAGAAACTATTTCTCGATTACCTCCACCATCCTCCGTTAGAGCAACCAGAAGTTTCCTAGGGCATGCCGGATTTTATAGAAGGTTTGTCAAGGACTTTTCAAAAATTTCAAGACCTCTAACAAAATTACTTGAAAAAGATGCACCTTTCCTCTTTGACAAGGAATGCAATCAAGCATTTCTAACCCTCAAGGAAATGCTAATCAATGCACCTATCATGATAGCCCCTGATTGGAAATTTCCTTTCGAAATCATGGGTGATGCAAGTGACTTTGCTGTTGGAGCAGTCTTGGGACAGAGAAAAGAAAAGCATTTCCACCCAATTTATTATGCTAGTAGAACACTTAACGATGCACAAGAAAATTACACAACTACTGAAAAAGAGTTACTAGCCGTGGTATTTGCTTTTGATAAATTATGTTCTTACCTTGTTCTTTCTAAAATTGTAGTCTCTACAGATCATGCAGCTATCCGATACCTCTTCAAGAAACAGGACGCAAAACCACGTTTGATCAGATGGATTCTACTCCTCCAAGAATTCGACATTGAAATCAAAGACAAAAGAGGAGCAGAAAACACTGCTGCAGATCATCTTTCACGCCTAGAAGACCCAGCTTTGGAGGCAACCAGGGACGAACAGATCAACGAAAAATTTCCCACAGAGTCCTTGGAAATGGTGGAAAGCAGACAAGAACCATGGTATGCCGACTATGCTAATTACTTAGCTAGCGGTATAGTCACCAAAGGATGGCCACATCATCAAAGAAAGAAATTCTTTGCCAATGTAAAACATTACTTTTGGGAAGACCCTTATCTTTTCAAAATGTGTGCTGACCAACTCATCCGAAGGTGTGTCCATGGTAGCTAAGCGCGTAGAATTCTCCGCCATTGTCATGAAGGTTCGTACGGAGGACATCATGGTGCCGCTAGTACCGCACGAAAGGTATTTGATTCAGGATTTTATTGGCCAACCATTTACAAAGATGCACAAGATCTTGTAAAGACATGTGATGCTTGCCAAAGATCAGGTAATATTTCTTCCAAAAACGAAATGCCTCAAAATGGCATTCTCGTTTGTGAAATTTTTGATGTGTGGGGACTCGATTTCATGGGACCCTTCCCACCGTCAAAAAGGAAACAAATATATACTTGTGGCGGTTGATTACTTGTCTAAATGGGCAGAGGCCGAAGCTCTTCCAACAAACGATGGAAGAGTGGTGGTAAAATTTCTGAAAAGATTATTCTCTCGTTTTGGAACACCAAAAGCTTTGATAAGTGATAGGGGTACCCATTTTTGCAATCATCAACTCGAAAAAAATCATAACAAGGTATGGGGTCTATCACCGGGTCTCAACAGCATATAACCCTCAAACAAATGGACAAGCCGAAGTGACTAACAGAGGTTTAAAACGAATACTTGAAAAAACCGTAGGTTTAAATAAAAAGGAATGGGCTGATAAATTAGATGATGCTTTATGGGCTTTTCGAACTGCTTATAAAACCACTATAGGCACAACCCCATATAAGCTCGTCTATGGAAAAAGCTGTCATTTGCCAGTAGAAATAGCTCACAGTGCCTACTGGGCAATAAAAAGCGTAAACCTAGACTTAGAAACTGCATGTAAAAATCGATTTTGTCAAATAAATGAATTAGACGAATTAAGGAATTATGCATACTCTAACTCCGAAATTTATAAGGAAAGAATGAAAAATTTACACGACAAATACATTAAGCCTAATGAATTTCGAGTAGGATACCAAGTTCTATTGTTTAATTCACGACTTCGATTATTTCCGGGTAAACTAAAATCTAGGTGGCCAGGACCTTTTTCCATCACCCATGTTTTTCCTCACGGTGCAGTAGAAATTAAAGCTCGAAGTGGAATTCCATTTAAAGTCAATGGCCAACGGCTGAAACTCTATCGAGGATCCATTGAGGATGAGGAGGAAGAGATCTCGCTTCAAACGGTTAACGAATGAGAAAGCACCCACATCATACCTGGTATGTTACGAACAAGTGAATATACATCGAAACCGGTAAGTCTTCTAACTATGTTTTCGGAAAAATGGGCACTCACACGAGCACAAAAAAAAATATTTTAAACTTTGCTCGGCACGGGGCCGTGTCCGCTGGACACGGGGCCGTGTCGACGCAACTGTCGGATAAAACCCTCTTTTCATAACAGTTACATCATTCCACACGCCCTGTTTTGCCGAAAACGCTCTGGTTCAAGGCGATTTTCTGCAGATTTCCGACGTTACCTCCACGTTTAACAACATCAAGGTATGATTCTATCATCATTAGTAGTTAGATTAGTTACTTGCATGTAGTTAAACATCAAAAATTTGGGGAAAAATCTAGGGTTCTTCAAGTTCATCCGGATCGAACCTGAAATTTTTGATATAATCTGTTAGTATTAGTTTAGATTAGTGTAATGGGAAGTAAATACACTTGTATTATTGATAGATTTGCCCGATTTCTCACTAAAAACCTCAAACCCTTGTTTTCGAACCGAAAAAGATAAAATTGAAGGGGTAAACGGGTTGTTTTGGGAAAAACAGCACTTGGGGTTTCATTTTCGGGGGAAACCGCTCCTACTTGGCTAAAAATTTTTAGATTTTCGGGACCGGGACGAAAAATGAAGTTTTTGAGTAACAGACGTCTGGACACGGGGTCGTGCCCGCTGAACACGGGGCCGTGTCCAGCCCATTGTTTGCAGTTTCTTTTAAAAATCTCACTGTTTCGTGCTAACTTTTGGTGTATTCTTTCAGATGTCGAAGTTCACAAGGTTTAACGCGAATGAGCTCGACGCTAGGGCAAGATACGAGTTACTTCAAACAAGGCCCGAAGAGTATCCCAGACAAGCGTGCACGGACCTGTTGACCTTGGTAAACCAGCTCGAACGATTCAACAACATCGTTACTGGACTAAGGGTTGCATTAACCACTCGGCTTCGGTCGGTGCATCAGTGCACCATGGAGTTCTATAGTACTTTTACCTTCACCTCAAGGTGTGACCCGTTCGACAATGAAGGGGTTGCATTTTGATGTGGTGGGACGAATTACTCAATCTCTATGGCACAATTCGGGGCGATAGTGGGACTGTACGCGGAAGAAGAATCGGGGAATGAGGAAAACACCGGGGGGTTACGAGATTTGGATGAGATGAATGTCAAGCCGCATGGGCCCAAATCGGTGTAGGAATCTACAACCCCAGCAGCACCAAGAGTACTAAGCTAAGGGATCCGCTTTATCGCTACATTCATAGGCTCCTCACTTACTCTCTTAGCCAACGACACGACAGTAGTGGCGTTGTGGGGTTGAAAGATTTGGTAGTCCTTCACTGCATCCACAACCAAAGGGCCCTCGATGTTCCATATCTCATGCTTCGAAACATGCATCTGAACCGTCTTGCTCGTGCACCAACACCTATCTTCTTTGGAGGATGGGTGTACCGCCTCTTCAAGCACTTTACGCGCATCCCTAGGTCCTTTGAAAGGAGCCCATGGTCGGGACGAGTTGACTATCACATTTGCCGAGCCATGAACTTACTTTATGAGGCGGAAGACGGGTCAGTGAGCTTTCAGAGAATGCAAGGCCATGCATGGAACCCACAGGAGGCCCTAGTTCTTCACGCTCCACGTCCTCACTACCAATATCAACCCCATGGTGATCCGGGTCAATCCTCCTCACAAGGAGGCGGTTTTCCTAACCTTCAAAGTTTACATGATCTTTTGCAGGAAAACCTCATGTGCACCAGGAACGCCTACAACCTTGCCAACAATACATACCACCGGGTCGGAGCTATCGAACGAAACATCAACGATATACAAGACGACATCGGCAGCATCCGGGAGTATATGGCGGGTCATGGTGATGGAGGTGATGACAGGGATGAGGACATGGACTAGGGGGTTGAAGGAGCAGGAGCGGGTTGATGGCGAACCCACAGGTTAAGGTCCCTTTATCTATCAACACAGTTTGTGGCCTGCGTGCCAAGTGTTGAACAATTTACTTTCCTTAACTACTTTTATTTTCTGCTTTACTTTTCTTTTACTCTATGGTTTGAACAATTAACTATGGTAATTTAGGATGTTGGTATTGCTTGGTGTGGTATTTAGTGATGAAACAGGTACAAATCAAGGCTTAGAGTGCTAAACATTAGCACTCATGAAGCCAGGATGGAAACCCGGAGGAAGGAACCTATTTTTCAGGATTACAGACAGTCCACACGGGGACGTGTCCAGCCGACACGCCCCCGTGCTCACATCTCAGACCTGCTGTTTGTTTACTTTTCTGCAGATTTTTTGCCAGACATGGGGCCGTGCCTAGCCAACACGCCCCGATGTCCATCTTCTGTAAGTTTTCATTACTGGCAGTTCACCACGGGGTCATGTCCAACGGACATGGGGCCATGTCCAGACTGCCAGTAACATAAATTTTTGCTTTTAACACCATGTTACACATTCAATCAACCTAACAATTTATTTTTCGGACACATTGAGGACAATGTGTAATTTAAGTGTGGGGGGATGCTAAAACCTTGAATTTTGCAAGTCCTAATAACAAGCCTTACACAAAACTCTATTGGAACCACTAATCACCCCAAATTTTTTCAAAAAAAATTCATTTTTTTTATTTGTCTAAAGGTTAAGTTGGGAATTCTAAGACTAACAAGGTTATATTTTTACAAATTTACAACCGATAGCGTCGTGATAAAAAGAACCAACATAAGAAAATTATGAAACGGCATGACAAGCTTAGTTAAAATTCGATTATATATGCTTGATCACATAGAAAAACCCATTCCCACAAAAGTGAGTTTTGAGCCTTTATTGAGCATACAAATATACATCTTTACGCTAAATGCTCATTTTTCGTTTCTTGTGTGAATAGCCGCTTGGTTCTTATGACTCTAGAACTTGCCATGACAATTCATTCCTGGTCCTTACCAACTTAAACCCAAGTAAGTATATGATGGAGGCATTAGGACTAACCCTTTTTCTTTCAACACCATTATTTTTATTTTTTTTTACCTACCCAAAAACTCCCCCTAGTTAACCTCTTTGAGCCTAAACCTTTTCATTTCTTAACCCAAAACCCTTTTTACCCACCAAAAACCCTTTTTATTCTTACCATTTATTTTAGTAACAAGCTCGGTTTTCGTGTGATTGGAAAAAAAAGAGAGAATTTTACAATGAAGTTAGAAATAAACAAACAAAGCTCCTAAAACAAAAGCTTGTTTGAAGAAATACTTCATTAAGAATAAAAAGTCACTAAAATAAAAAGTTTTACGAAAACTGACGCTTTTTACGCTTTTCGCCCTTTTCTAGTAACCACTAACCCAACTACCCACCTTTAGCCCAAGCCTTTACCCAAAAAGTCCTCTTGATATTTACAAAGGTAAAAAAGTTAAAAAGGAGGAGGATTGATTGCTTGGCAAGCCTATGGTAGGAATAAGTTCCATGCCGCTCTCGAATGATTCAGTAAAAAAAAGACACCTTCGGCCGAGTGTGAGTGATTTCTCCAGTGAGGTATGTGAACTTGTATATAAATGGAATTTTAAAAAGGCATGTTATGCCCAAATAAGTAATTTCGCTTATGAAACGTTCTAAATAAATCATAACGAATAGGATTGTAAATAAATAAAAATAAAAACCCAATAAAGATCTTGGATTCCCGACACTCTATGACAAGCCAAAACCTTCTCTTCTACACATTCCATTTGGGAGTGTAAGCCACGTATTAAAGAGTTTTGCTAGAGGACAAGCAAAAATTCAAGTGTGGGATATTTGATGTGTGTAAAATACAACATATAAATTACATCAAATGAGGCATAAAACTAACCCTTTTTAAGTACTAATGTTGGAAAAATAGTGTTTTTGTCTTCCTTTTGTATTTTCAGGATTAAATGAGCTCAAATTAACAAAATAAGCAAAAAGACAGCTAAATCTAACATAAATACAAGGAAAGGAACACAAGTGGATTGCTCGACCCCTCGACAGCATCCTCCCAAGCAAAACAGAGAAGGCAGAAGACTGAACACGCGCCGTGCTCAGCGAGCACGGGGCCGTGCCTAAGAAGCAGCAGATAAGACAAACCTATAGAAGCTTCTATTGCCCACCACGGGGCCGTGCCCAGTGAACACGGGGGCATGGTGAAAGTACTGCAGACGCATTAATTGTAATTACGAATTACAATTAATGAAGAGAGAGGTTGTCAGACAGGCACGGGGCCGTGCCCAGCGGACACGGGGCCGTGCCCAGGCTTCTGTTCAGCCTATAAATAGGAGTGCTTGGCTTCATTGCAACTCATCCCTTGGCACACCACCTCTCTCACACTTCATCCACCACCCACCACCATCACAACACCATCATCCATTGTCCATCATAGAGTGTGTGAGTCGTCTCGGGATCCAAGATTGATCGTAAGAGTTCTTGACAATCAAGGCCATGTTTGCCTAAGTCTCTTACATCACTTGGTGAAGACAAGTGTTTAGTATAATACTTTTTATTTTTAATCTTTTGCACTTTTTATTTGGTTTTGTATTAATGACTTTAATAACTAGTTGCTTATGTTGAAGGTGATTCTTCCTTATCGTTTGTCTGTGGTGTCTTGGCATTATTTTACTGTCTATATAAAATAAAAGATTTTCACCATTCATATCTCCACGGTCTATATGGAGGTATGTTGGCTACCTGGTCGGGGGTTAAGGGAACGGTTTGGTAAGGGTCTTGCCCTTGTTCAGCGTTTAGAGGTCCTGCAAGGGACCTGGGTCAAATTTAGTAGGATCTCCTTCAATACCCAAAGGTATTGGATGGCGGGGATCCAAACTCTTTGACCCCCTCATAAGTTAACTACTATTAATACTATAACCCGGCTATTTAGGACTGTATCCCTGCTGACTCAGACTACTTAGTCGAGGGTAACGTCACCTCCAAAAGAGGGGCCTACCATAATTTGCATTAATAACTTAATTCATTATCTTTCAATAATCCGACCCTTTAGGATTGTATCCTTCCTGACTCAAACTACTGGGTTGAGGGTAACGTCGCCTTCAAAAGAGGGGCCTACTACAATAACTAAGATAATCTCTTAAACAAGTGCAAAAGTGCGAAAATAATCAAAGGTTATACTAAAACACGAGTCGGATCCAAGTGATTCATCTTGTCTATCTGTTTTTATTTTTATTTTATTTTTCAGCAATTAGTTAGTTTTTATTTTCTTAGTTTAAAAATCTTTTTCTAACATTTTGATTTGGTTAGACGTTGAGGATAAACCGGTACTAAAAGCTCTTGTGTCCTTGGACGACCTCGGTATCTTAGCAACACTATACTACGTCCACGATGGGTGCACTTGCCCATATGTGTGTTTAGTGTTAGTGGATATCGTGTTTTATAAATTTAAAACTTGGCTAAAAGTGTAAAAAGGGCTTAAAATATACATCTAAAATACAACACACTTCACGCACATCAAGTTTTTTTGGCGCCGTTGCCGGGGACACAAGAATTTTAAGAAAGCTTAAAATCGACGGCCTAATCAGTTTTTTTCAAAACCTTTTTAAAACGCGCGCACATTTTTCTGCATTTTAGTTTAGTTTGCATTTACAGTAGCTTGAACACGGGGCCGTGCTCACTGAACACGTCCCCGTGCTGCATATTTTTAGTTAGATACCCAAATACAGAGCCTGAACACGGGGCCATGTCCACTGAACACGGGGCCGTGCTCAACGAGACCAGTAAGTTTAATTAAAACGCGCAGATACAGATCCTGTACACGGGGCCGTGTCCACTGAACACGGGGCCGTGTCCAGCCTTCTGTTTCCATTTTTTATTTTGTTTTCTGGTCCCGAGACTCAGTTGTGGTCTGCTAAGTGATTCTTATGGATCAATACTCAGGAGGTTACAGCTACACCTATGAGGAGGATGATTATATGAGAGACTATTGCACTAATTGTGGTAACCCGCACTCGGTACAATATTGTAACTTGTTTCAACCGTCCACTTCATACAACCATTATGAGGAGCCCAGGTACGAGCCATCAACTTCATACACATCCTATGAAGACCAAAGGTATGAACCTCCTCCCTCATACTCATATTTTGATGAACCAAGGTATGAGCCTTCATACTCATACTTTGAGGACTCAAGATATGAGCCACCACCTTCATACTCTTATTATGAGGAACCATGGCGTGAACAACCCACCTCATATGAGTACTATGAAGAACAAAGTTTCGACCCTTATCCATCATATACTTATCATGAAGAATAATGGTATGAACCATCTACTTCATATGAGTACTATGAGGAGCCAAGGATCGAACAACCGGATTCAAGCTTTGAGGATCCCGATCCTTACTCTATCACCGACATAGCCGATAGGATAATAGAAAAACTCAAATTTATCGAAAGATGCATAAAAGAATCTCGCGCAAGGGAAGAGGAGTCCCGCGCAAGAGAAGAATTAAAAAAGGAAGAAACGATAATTGAGGAATTAAAAATGGAAGAGCAAATAAGTGAAAAACCGACACATGAGTTAAACAACGAAAGAGGTGAGGTCGATAACGATAAAATTCAAGAAGAGTCTAATTTAGAAGAAATTAATCTCTTGTCACCTTCTTTTGAAAATCATTGTTTAGTTACCCCTCATGCTAAGTTTTTAAAAGAGCTAAACACTAATACTAAAGTTGAAGAAATAGTAAGTGTTAAGTTAACTAATGATCAAACTTCACTAATAAAAGAAGATCCTTTTGAAATTAACATTACACAGGTTCCATGTTTCTTTCAAAATTCATTTATTAGTAATGTCACCATTGATAAAGATCTCTGTGTTAACATAATGCCTAATTACATTTTTGAAAAGTTAAGCATTAGTGATTTTGCTCCACTTCAAATACCCATTTTTCTATCCAATCGAAGAGTAATAAAATCAATCGGTGTAGTTGAGGATGTCTTGGTTCAAACAAATCAAATGGTTATTCCGACCGACTTTGTCATCCTCGATGACGCTCCTCTAGTCTTGGGAAAACCTTTTGTAAAAACTCATGAAGCTTTGAAAAACCGGAAATTTAACAAACTACCTCTTCAATTAGGGGCATTCAAAAGGAACATAGATCTTGAGCGTTCAATGAAATATCCTTTTGGCAATAATGACCCGCTAATTGAAGATGAAGATGAGCCACCCGATACAACTGAAGAAGATGACCACTTTGTTGAAGAAGAGGTCGCCATAGAACAAACCTTTAAGGTTCTTGATCTAGATGAGCCACAAAATAAGGTGTCTCCTAAAGACCCACCCATTGAGCTCAAAGAACTTCCTAAAGGTTTGGAATATACTTTTCTAGACAAAGATGGTAATTTCCCTTTAATTATTTCATCTAAATTAAGCAGCATAGAAAAAGAAAAATTAGTTAATCTTCTTAAAAACATAAAAATGCGATCGCTTGAAAGCTTGTAGATATTAAAAGAATAAATCCTTCCATGTGCACGCACAAAATTTTAATGAATGATGACTACAAAACAGTAATACAACCACAACGAAGAGTCAATCCCAATGTGCAAGAAGTGGTTAAAAATGAGGTCATCAAGCTACTTGAAGCCGGACTAATCTATCCTATCTCTGATAGTCCATGGGTAAGTCCTGTCCAAGTAGTCCCAAAGAAAGGAGGTATGACGGTAATAACTAATGAAAAAAATGAATTAATACCGACAAGAACCGTTACAGGATGGAGAGTTTGTATAGACTATAGACGATTAAATGAAGCAACAAGGAAAGACCACTTTCCTTTGCCCTTCATTGATCAAATGTTAGAACGACTATCCGGTCATAAATTTTACTGTTTCTTGGATGGTTTTTCAGGTTACTTTCAAATCCCAATAGCACCTGAAGACCAAGAAAAGACGACTTTCACATGCCCCTACGGAACTTTCGCCTATTGACGCATGCCATTCGGTCTATGTAATGCACCTGCAACATTCCAACGTTGTATGGTGGCCATTTTCCATGATATGATAGAAAAGACAATGGAAGTCTTCATGGATGATTTTTCTATCTTTGGAGATTCATATGACCAATGCCTCGATAACCTTGAACGAATGCTATCCCGATGTGAGGAAACTAACCTCGCCCTTAACTGGGAAAAATGCCATTTCATGGTAACAGAGGGAATAGTACTCGGTCACAAAATCTCGAGCGAAGGAATGGAAGTTGATCGAGCAAAAATAGAAACTATTTCTCGATTACCTCCACCATCCTCCGTTAGAGCAACCAGAAGTTTCCTAGGGCATGCCGGATTTTATAGAAGGTTTGTCAAGGACTTTTCAAAAATTTCAAGACCTCTAACAAAATTACTTGAAAAAGATGCACCTTTCCTCTTTGACAAGGAATGCAATCAAGCATTTCTAACCCTCAAGGAAATGCTAATCAATGCACCTATCATGATAGCCCCTGATTGGAAATTTCCTTTCGAAATCATGTGTGGTGCAAGTGACTTTGTTGTTGGAGCAGTCTTGGGACAGAGAAAAGAAAAGCATTTCCACCCAATTTATTATGCTAGTAAAACACTTAACGATACACAAGAAAATTACACAACTACTGAAAAAGAGTTACTAGCCGTGGTATTTGCTTTTGATAAATTATGTTCTTACCTTGTTCTTTCTAAAATTGTAGTCTCTACAGATCATGCAGCTATCTGATACCTCTTCAAGAAACAGGACGCAAAACCCCGTTTGATCAGATGGATTCTACTCCTCCAAGAATTCGACATTGAAATCAAAGACAAAAGAGGAGCAGAAAACACTGCTGCAGATCATCTTTCACGCCTAGAAGACCCAGCTTTGGAGGCAACCAGGGACGAACAGATCAACGAAAAATTTCCCACAGAGTCCTTGGAAATGGTGGAAAGCAGACAAGAACCATGGTATGCCGACTATGCTAATTACTTAGCTAGCGGTATAGTCACCAAAGGATGGCCACATCATCAAAGAAAGAAATTCTTTGCCAATGTAAAACATTACATTTGGGAAGACCCTTATCTTTTCAAAATGTGTGCTGACCAACTCATCCGAAGGTGTGTCCATGGTAGCGAAGCGCGTAGAATTCTCCGCCATTGTCATGAAGGTCCGTACGGAGGACATCATGGTGCCGCTAGTACCGCACGAAAGGTATTTGATTCAGGATTTTATTGGCCAACCATTTACAAAGATGCACAAGATCTTGTAAAGACATGTGATGCTTGCCAAAGATCAGGTAATATTTCTTCCAAAAACGAAATGCCTCAAAATGGCACTCTCGTTTGTGAAATTTTTGATGTGTGGGGACTCGATTTCATGGGACCCTTCCCACCGTCAAAAAGGAAACAAATATATACTTGTGGCGGTTGATTACTTGTCTAAATGGGCAGAGGCCGAAGCTCTTCCAACAAACGATGGAAGAGTGGTGGTAAAATTTCTGAAAAGAGTATTCTCTCGTTTTGGAACACCAAAAGCTTTGATAAGTGATAGGGGTACCCATTTTTGCAATCATCAACTCGAAAAAATCATAACAAGGTATGGGGTCTATCACCGGGTCTCAACAGCATATAACCCTCAAACAAATGGACAAGCCGAAGTGACTAAGGTTTAAAACGAATACTTGAAAAAACCGTAGGTTTAAATAAAAAGGAATGGGCTGATAAATTAGATGATGCTTTATGGGCTTTTCGGACTGCTTATAAAACCACTATAGGCACAACCCCATATAAGCTCGTCTATGGAAAAAGTCGTCATTTGCCAGTAGAAATAGCTCACAGGGCCTACTGGGCAATAAAAAGCGTAAACGTAGACTTAGAAACTGCAGGTAAAAATCGATTTTGTCAAATAAATGAATTAGACGAATTAAGGAATTATGCATACTCTAACTCCGAAATTTATAAGGAAAGAATGAAAAATTTACACGACAAATACATTAAGCCTAATGAATTTCGAGTAGGAGACCAAGTTCTATTGTTTAATTCACGACTTCGATTATTTCCGGGTAAACTAAAATCTAGGTGGCCAGGACCTTTTTCCATCACCCATGTTTTTCCTCACGGTGCAGTAGAAATTAAAGCTCGAAATGGAATTCCATTTAAAGTTAATGGCCAACGGCTGAAACTCTATCGAGGATCCATTGAGGATCAGGAGGAAGAGATCTCGCTTCAAACGGTTAACGAATGAGAAAGCACCCACATCATACCTGGTATGTTACGAACAAGTGAATATACATCGAAACCGGTAAGTTTTCTAACCATGTTTTCGGAAAAATGGGCACCCACACGAGCACAAAAAAAATATTTTAAACTTTGCTCGGCACGGGGCCGTGTCCGCTGGACACGGGGCCGTGTCGACGCAACTGTCGGGATAAAACCCTCTTTTCATAACAGTTACATCATTCCACACGCCCTGTTTCGCCGAAAACGCTCTGGTTCAAGGCGATTTTCTGCAGATTTCCGACGTTACCTCCACGTTTAACAACATCAAGGTATGATTATATCATCATTAGTAGTTAGATTAGTTACTTGCATGTAGTTAAACATCAAAAATTTGGGGAAAAATCTAGGGTTCTTCAAGTTCATCCGGATCGAACCTGAAATTTTTGATATAATCTGTTAGTATTAGTTTAGATTAGTGTAATGGGAAGTAAATACACTTGTATTATTGATAGATTTACCCGATTTCTCACTAAAAACCTCAAACCCTTGTTTTCGAACCGAAAAAGATAAAATTGAAGGGGTAAACGGGTTGTTTTGGGAAAAACAGCACTTGGGGTTTCATTTTCGGGGGAAACCGCTCCTACTTGGCTAAAAATTTTCAGATTTTCGGGACCGGGACGAAAAATGAAGTTTTTGAGTAACAGACGTCTGGACACGGGGTCGTGCCCGCTGAACACGGGGCCGTGTACAGCCCATTGTTTGCAGTTTCTTTTAAAAATCTCACTGTTTCGTGCTAACTTTTGGTGTATTCTTTCAGATGTCGAAGTTCACAAGGTTTAACGCGAATGAGCTCGACGCTAGGGCAAGATACGAGTTACTTCAAACAAGGCCCGAAGAGTATCCCAGACAAGCGTGCACGGACCTGTTGACCTTGGTAAACCAGCTCGAACGATTCAACAACATCGTTACTGGACCACTAAGGGTTGCATTAACCACTCGGCTTCGGTCGGTGCATCAGTGCACCATGGAGTTCTATAGTACTTTTACCTTCACCTCAAGGCGTGACCCGTTCAACAATGAAGGGGTTGCATTTCGATGTGGTGGGACAAATTACTCAATCTCTATGGCACAATTCGAGGCGATAGTGGGACTGTACGCGGAAGAAGAATCGGGGAATGAGGAAAACACCGGGGGGTTACGAGATTTGGATGAAAATGAACGTCAAGCCGCATGGGCCCAAATCGGTGAAGGAATCTACAACCCCAGCAGCACCAAGAGTACTAAGTTGAGGGATCCGCTTTATCGCTACATTCATAGGCTCCTCACTTACTCTCTTAGCCAACGACACGACAGTAGTGGCGTTGTGGGGTTGAAAGATTTGGTAGTCCTTCACTGCATCCACAACCGAAGGGCCCTCGATGTTCCATATCTCCTGCTTCGAAACATGCATCTGAACCGTCTTGCTCGTGCACCAACACCTATCTTCTTTGGAGGATGGGTGTACCGCCTCTTCAAGCACTTTACGCGCATCCCTAGGTCCTTTGAAAGGAGCCCATGGTCGGGACGAGTTGACTATCACATTTGCCGAGCCATGAACTTACTTTATGAGGCGGAAGACGGGTCAGTGAGCTTTCAGAGAATGCAAGGCCATGCATGGAACCCACAGGAGGCCCTAGTTCTTCACGCTCCACCTCCTCACTACCAATATCAACCCCATGGTGATCCGAGTCAATCCTCCTCACAAGGAGGCGGTTTTCCTAACCTTCAAAGTTTACATGATCTTTTGCAGGAAAACCTCATGTGCACCAGGAACGCCTACAACCTTGCCAACAATACATACCACCGGGTCGGAGCTATCGAACGAAACATCAACGATATACAAGACGACATCGGCAGCATCCGGGAGTATATGGCGGGTCATGGTGATGGAGGTGATGACAGCGATGAGGACATGGACTAGGGGGTTGAAGGAGCAGGAGCGGGTTGATGGCGAACCCACAGGTTAAGGTCCCTTTATCTATCAACACAGTTTGTGGCCTGCATGCCAAGTGTTGAACAATTTACTTTCCTTAACTACTTTTATTTTCTGCTTTACTTTTCTTTTACTCTATGGTTTGAACAATTAACTATGGTAATTTAGGATGTTGGTATTGCTTGGTGTGGTATTTAGTGATGAAACAGGTACAAATCAAGGCTTAGAGTGCTAAACATTAGCACTCATGAAGCCAGGATGGAAACCCGGAGGAAGGAACCTATTTTTCAGGATTACAGACAGTCCACACGGGGACGTGTCCAGCCGACACGCCCCCGTGCTCACCTCCCAGACCTGCTGTTTGTTTACTTTTCTGCAGATTTTTTGCCAGACACGGGGCCGTGCCTAGCCAACACGCCCCGATGTCCATCTTCTGTAAGTTTTCATTACTGGCAGTTCACCACGGGGTCGTGTCCAACGGACACGGGGCCGTGTCCAGACTGCCAGTAACATAAATTTTTGTTTTTAACACCATGTTACACATTCAATCAACCTAACAATTTATTTTTCGGACACATTGAGGACAATGTGTAATTTGAGTGTGGGGGGGATGCTAAAACCTTGAATTTTGCAAGTTCTAATAACAAGCCTTACACAAAACTCTATTGGAACCGCTAATCACCCCAAATTTTTTCAAAAAAAAAATTCATTTTTTTTATTTGTCTAAAGGTTAAGTTGGGAATTCTAAGACTAACAAGGTTATATTTTTACAAATTTACAACCGATAGCGTCGTGATAAAAAGAACCAACATAAGAAAATTATGAAACGGCATGACAAGCTTAGTTAAAATTCGTTTATATATGCTTGATCACATAGAAAAACCCATTCCCACAAAAGTGAGTTTTGAGCCTTTATTGAGCATACAAATATACATCTTTACGCTAAATGCTCATTTTTCGTTTCTTGTGTGAATAGCCGCTTGGTTCTTACGACTCTAGAACTTGCCACGACAATTCATTCCTGGTCCTTACCAACTTAAACCCAAGTAAGTATATGATGGAGGCATTAGGACTAACCCTTTTTCTTTCAACACCATTATTTTTATTTTTTTTTACCTACCCAAAAACTCCCCCTAGTTAACCTCTTTGAGCCTAAACCTTTTCATTTCTTAACCCAAAACCCTTTTTACCCACCAAAAACCCTTTTTATTCTTACCATTTATTTTAGTAACAAGCTCGGTTTTCGTGTGACTGGAAAAAAAAAAGAGAGAATTTTACAATGAAGTTAGAAATAAACAAACAAAGCTCCTAAAACAAAAGCTTGTTTGAAGAAATACTTCATTAAGAATAAAAAGTCACTAAAACAAAAAGTTTTACGAAAACCGACGCTTTTTACGCTTTTCGCCCTTTTCTAGTAACCACTAACCCAACTACCCACCTTTAGCCCAAGCCTTTACCCAAAAAGTCCTCTTGATATTTACAAAGGTAAAAAAGTTAAAAAGGAGGAGGATTGATTGCTTGGCAAGCCTATGGTAGGAATAAGTTCCATGCCGCTCTCGAATGATTCACTAAAAAAAAGACACCTTCGGCCGAGTGTGAGTGATTTCTCCAGTGAGGTATGTGAACTTGTATATAAATGGAATTTTAAAAAGGCATGTTATGCCCAAATAAGTAATTTCTCTTATGAAACGTTCTAAATAAATCATAACGAATAGGATTGTAAATAAATAAAAATAAAAACCCAATAAAGATCTTGGATTCCCGACACTCTATGACAAGCCAAAACCTTCTCTTCTACCCATTCCATTTGGGAGTGTAAGCCACGTATTAAAGAGTTTTGCTTGAGGACAAGCAAAAATTCAAGTGTGGGGATATTTGATGTGTGTAAAATACAACATATAAATTACATCAAATGAGGCATAAAACTAACCCTTTTTAAGTACTAATGTTGGAAAAAGAGTGTTTTTGTCTTCCTTTTGTATTTTCAGGATTAAATGAGCTCAAATTAACAAAATTAGCAAAAAGACAGCTAAATCTAACATAAATACAAGAAAAGGAACACAAGTGGATTGCCCGACCCCTCGACAGCATCCTCCCAAGCAAAACAGAGAAGGCAGAAGACTGAACACGTGCCGTGCTCAGCGAGCACGGGGCCGTGCCTAAGAAGCAGCAGATAAGACAAACCTATAGAAGCTTCTATTGCCCACCACGGGGGCGTGGCGAAAGTACTGCAGACGCATTAATTGTAATTGCGAATTACAATTAATGAAGAGAGAGGTTGTCAGACAGGCACGGGGCCGTGCCCAGCGGACACGGGGCCGTGCCCAGGCTTCTGTTCAGCCTATAAATAGGAGTGCTTGGCTTCATTGCAACTCATCCCTTGACACACCACCTCTCTCACACTTCATCCACCACCCACCACCATCACAACACCATCATCCATTGTCCATCATAGAGTGTGTGAGTCGTCTCGGGATCCAAGATTGATCGTAAGAGTTCTTGACAATCAAGGCCATGTTTGCCTAAGTCTCTTACATCACTTGGTGAAGACAAGTGTTTAGTATAATACTTTTTATTTTTAATCTTTTGCACTTTTTATTTGGTTTTGTATTAATGACTTTAATAACTAGTTGCTTATGTTGAAGGTGATTCTTCCTTATCGTTTGTCCGTGGTGTCTTGGCATTATTTTACTGTCTATATAAAATAAAAGATTTTCACCATTCATATCTCCACGGTCTATATGGAGGTATGTTGGCTACCTGGTCGGGGGTTAAGGGAACGGTTTGGTAAGGGTCTTGCCCTTGTTCAGCGTTTAGAGGTCCTGCAAGGGACCTGGGTCAAATTTAGTAGGATCTCCTTCAATACCCAAAGGTATTGGATGGCGGGGATCCAAACTCATTGACCCCCTCATAAGTTAACTACTATTAATACTATAACCCGGCTATTTAAGACTGTATCCCTGCTGACTCAGACTACTTAGTCGAGGGTAACGTCTCCTCCAGAAGAGGGGCCTACCATAATTTGCATTAATAACTTAATTCATTATCTTTCAATAATCCGACCCTTTAGGATTATATCCTTGCTGACTCAAACTACTGGGTTGAGGGTAACGTCGCCTTCAAAAGAGGGGCCTACTACAATAACTAAGATAATCTTTTAACAAGTGCAAAGGTGCGAAAATAATCAAAGGTTATACTAAAACACGAGTCGGATCCAAGTGATTCATCTTGTCTATCTGTGTTTATTTTTATTTTATTTTTCAGCAATTAGTTAGTTTTTATTTTCTTAGTTTAAAAATCTTTTTCTAACATTTTGATTTGGTTAGACGTTGAGGATAAACCGGTACTAAAAGCTCTTGTGTCCTTGGACGACCTTGGTATCTTACCAACACTATACTACGTCCACGATGGGTGCACTTGCCCATATGTGTGTTTAGTGTTAGTGAATATCGTGTTTTATAAATTTAAAACTTGGCTAAAAGTGTAAAAAGGGCTTAAAATATACATCTAAAATATAACACACTTCACGCACATCAACTACCACATAGAACACCATAAATATATTTAAAACACAATCAAACACCATATGTATATGATGTGCTCAAAGTGGTCAATTAAAACTAACTAATTTTAACCTAAACTAGACACACTAAGTTTTAAATATATACAACTAAGACTCTATAAAACCTAAACAACACAATCGACATGTGTACCGATCCATGCAGTATAGCCTAAGCAAGTCCGAGTATCGACCCCACGAGACTCTCTAATTACGTTTATTAAACTCAACTAACTTATCTAAGACTGGCTCTACTTATTTGTTTTCTTGATTGGGGGAAACAACTAAATTAACTAGGACTGACTAGATGTAACACCCGTTCTTATAAATCAAGGTTTAACGTATATTAGCGAAATAATCATGTAATTAATGATTACATATACATCGGAAATACGGGTTGTTAAAAATTTTACAATTTAAGTGATATACATAATGTGATTTAATTCGCCGTTTAGAATAACGACAAAACAACGTTGCGGAAGCTTTGTTTAACGTGTGTTCGGTTCTTGCTCGATGCTCGATCTTCCTCCGGGACTCTCGACATTGAGCTGTGATCAAAACCAACTTAAAGGTCAGTTTTGATAATTAAATAACTAATACAACGAGGAAATTAGGAAAATCCAACATTTATATCTTGATCCCAACACAATAACTCATTTCTGGCCTCCACCGTAACTTACGGTGACACCGTAAGTTACGGTGGCCCCTGTGTTAACATTTCCCTACCGTGCATCAGTAGGCTAGCACCGTAACCAATTCAGCTCCACCGTAACTTACGGTGGCACCGTAAGTTACGGTGGCACCTGCATCCAACCTTTCCATTTTTGCCGTTAATTGACACAAAACTTTCGTATCTTTCAATCCGCTTGTCCGTTTTACGCGATTCTTTCTCCTACGCACTCGTAATTTAATTCTCCATCGAATGGAGTTAAAATCTAACATCTCACTTCACAAAATTTTAGACTTCAAGCTCTCGGCTTGAAGTCCAATTACTACACTTTTGACCCATTCACGGTTTCCTCTAACAAACTAGTTTGTGGTCTTTGTTTCTTTTGTGAACATTTTATTATGGTTATTTCCTGTTGTACAAGGTTCAATTTACGGGTTACTACACATTTTTAACCCGTTTCGCTATTACTTCTATTTTGACCCGTTAAGGGTATTTATGCACTAAGATCCCATTTCATCCCTTTTATACTTATCTTAAGAATTTAATCTATCAAAACACTTATTTCCAACAACCTTTAAAGGTCGTTTGCCCGATTTACCCATCAAGGGCATTTTAGTCGATTTTAGCCCCTCATTTACGACGAAGGGCATTTGCTACAATTTGACCCAAAAAAAATGTACGTTTAACCACAATCTTATTTATACGTACCTGGCTCGAGTCAACCTAGTGACCCGTTTCGACTCCTTGCTTTTATTATCGATATTCTTATGGCGACGCAATTACCCAAATATCTATTCGCCCCTGAAAACACATGACTTGACGACCACATTAGTTGGTATTGTCAAATGGCGTTATTCCCACCATTTGACCCGTTTGACCTATATAGCCCAACATTTTCATATGTAACAAAACATGGGTTTTTAATTACCAATCACATATCCGACCCATTTCGGATTTTCTCACTAGATCCCTTTATTGTATTCATCGTTTATGAAATAAACACATATACTACAAGTGGGTGTAAGTTTTACTTACCTCGCATCCGAAGTACGCTTTTCCTTCTTATTTGCTTCGTTTGACCCGCTTCCTTTCCAAGCCTTCACCTAGCTTGTCAAGCGTCAAACTATCATCATAATTCGTAAGACGATTAGCTTAGTCATTATCACATACGACTATTCCATCTTACGAACTCTATGTCGGAACTACTATTTGACTTCAACATTGGTTTATTTGACTTTCGATAGTCAATTAACTTCAATCATATTATACGCACAATAAGTTCAATCAATCATCACGTTTAGAACTCTTTTAATCACATTTTGCATAATAGCCAAAACATCACAATTAGGTGTTTTAACTACAAAAATTCTAGTTTCGAGCCTTCTTTGAGGCATTTTAACAAACACTTTAAAGGCAGAATTTTACATGTTTATTTATCAAGTCTCTAGCTTATCTCTTAGCCCTATTTTCACATAAATCAACCATCTTACAAAGTTGTTAACTTCTATAATTTCTGAAATCACTTCAAAATTGTCAAATTATACTAGATCGACACTCTATTTCCTAGTGTTCATCAAATTACACATAACCCACTAATCACCTACAATGGTGTTCATAGGTTTCACTAAAATTTCACATTATTTCAACTTGTATTTGTCTAGGGTTTGTCCCTAGACACTATATGGTTCCTAATTCATCATAAAACAAACATGCAACCATGAATTTCAGATTTTCCCAATTACATGAGAAATTCAAGTTGAGGGTTTTCATGAAATTTTACATACCTTGTAATCCTCTTGTGATGAGGATCAATAATCTACACTTTCATTTCAATTTCGACTTGGATTGAGCCTTCAATTTGCAAGTTTAGTGAGTTTTTAGGGTTTGAGAGTGGGGAGTCGCCCCGGCTCTTCTTCTGTACGACCAACACCTTCAAAATGGTGTTTTGGTTTTAAATTTTATTAAAACTAATATTATAGTTTCAATTCTTACAACTTAGGCCCTTCCATTTTGCACAACTTATAATCTAGTTGCATTTTAACCCTATTCATGCTTTAACACAAGACAACCAACTAACTAGGTTATTTATTTCCTAGTCAGTTTAGTGGGTTCGGGAATTCATAACCCGTTCTACTTTAAGTCCCGTTAAATTGAGCCTTTTATCTATCCTATTTTTCTTAAAAACTTTGATTCACTTTCAATAAATATTAGGATTATTCAATTTATTCCTAATATTTACCGGTTTACTTTTACCACTAACGGTACTTCCCCGTCCTTAGTATTAACGGGGTTTAATTACCAAACCCGATTTCGGGGTGTTACAAGTCTACCCCCCTTAAAGAGGTTTCGTCCTCGAAACCTTTTCTTAAGTAATTCATCGAGTTTAAACTCAATGTATTCTATCCGAGAAATATTTTAAACATTACCTATACTTTTTAACCAACCGTTAGTATTACTCGAAAAGTACGGTAACATCCTTGTTGGTTACTAATCGTCTACAAATCTCATACGACACAGTGTAACTTCGAAATAACGTAATCTCGTTATTTCCACTAGTTTGCTTAACTCTGCGATATCCATTGCTTTCATGTAATATCGAATTCTTTATGAATCCGTTACTTTGACCCGTTCGAGGGTCTTTAGTGAAATATTTCACTTTTAGCAATAATTTCTTTTGTTTTCAGATTTATTTATTCGGTTTAGTTATACCGAATCCACTGCTTACAAGCAAGCCAAATTTTATTGATTTGAATTACTGGCCTTAACTGGTCTCACTAACCAGACTTATTAGTCCCTTTACTTTTTACCGCTCGCCTGATTATAATGTGATTTTACTTCACATTAATTTTCCTAACCGTGATCGTGTCATATCGTGTTTAGTTTGTGTTGGACCGTTCTATGACCCGAAAAGTCAGTCAGAGTAGCTCATCTTCATGTATGAAGGCGCAATCAACATATATGAAGTTACAACAGCATATCCTTTCAATTCCTATCTTTTTATTGCTTTTTGATGAAATTTTGACAGAGTTTCGGCTCCTAAGCACACACACATACACCGTTACAAATGATGAACCGCTCTAACCTATTTATAGATATCCTGGGTCGCTCATATGTCATGCCTAATGAGCGATCCAGATCACTTGACATATGAGCGATCCAGACAATTGACATAAAAGCGGTCCAAGATGATATATTGACTAATAAGCGATCCAAACACTATTTTACACAATATTTACACTTTGACCCCCTGTTGACCAATATTGACTTCAGACTTTTTGTAGACGCAGTCAACAGACATTCTATGTATCAACAGTTTGTACCAATCTTTTATTTTCGAAAATATCACTTTTCGAATGTATCATCTTGCGCCTATCAGTGCCAAGACTTGAGCCTTTCATGCTTACTATTCAAATTCCTATCAGAATTTATATTTGTAAAAACATTATTTCTTACTAAAATCGAAGTTTTAGTTTAGGATCTTCCCTTAACTTTTGTCAATTAACCATACCAGGATATTGACAGTCCATAATTTATTCCTTTATGGTCTTAGTTTTATGCGGGGATTCTCAACTGATTCCCTCGCCTTATCTAATTAATCGTGTTAGTCTGTCAACATGTTTATTTCGCACTTGTCTTATATTTAACAAGTGCTTGGTATTTGTGATGACAATGTCTTGACTTCAAATAGTTTTACCGGCTAGACTAATCAGTCGCCGTCACTTGATACCCCATCATCCGGGTATACCATTTTGCCATCACCGGCCTTATGTGTGTATAAGATTTTCTAAATCACTTCATACCACTTATGTTTTATTAAAACGTTGTTTTTGACTAAAAACTGAATTTTTAGTTTACGTTTCCTTTTTGTCTCACATCTTTCTCTCATTTCTAGGAATGTTACTTCCGAGGATCTATTTCTTTTCGTTATTATTTAATGCGGGCATTTATAACTATTTACCTCGCTTAACCCATATGATCCGTAAGTTCTTTCACTTAGCCTAATATACTTATTTCTTTATATTTCCATCTTTTTAAGGTGAGACCCAACAGTTTGTTTCTTTCTATTTATGACCCAAGGGTCTTCTTGGTCCTGTAGACCTTAACACTATGTCTAATCCCGTAGGTTATGATAATCCCGTAGATCATCTTTTATTCAAGTCTTTATTCAACTATGTATATATATATATATATATATATGGTGTCAAGGCACCCCTTTTATGCCTAGAACTATTTACTTTTGCTTTTTGGATTTCATTTAACCTTGACCGTAGTCTAAGGCTACATTAGTTCTCTTTCCAATTATCTTTCTGACTTTATGACTTCTAACGTCATTTACACGTCGGTTTGTCCTACACTTACCACTACCCGGTTCTTACCTATACTTCTTCACGACCCATTACCCGGGTTCTTTAATGTTTCGCGCTTCCATTATTCAGTTTGCGCTTACTTGCACTACCAAGTTTTTATACCTTATTTATCTCGTTTGACTTGTTCGTGTGAAATTTCATCACTTGTGAACATTAAACTCCATTCTTTATTCGACCCGTTCAACTTTTAAAATAGTTGAGCGTAGTTACTAACATTTCTGTTTGCAAATTCTCATTATCTTTTAGTCATGACTCATATTCCGAGTCTCTTGACTTTCTATTTCGTGTTTCCGTCTCTTGGTTTACGCATTCTTTCCAAATCCTACCCATACATCGGGTATCTTTACCGAAGTCGTTATTATTGCAACCCTTATGGTATGCATTATGACTTCGTTTCGCTTTTATATTCCTAGTTTGTTCTCAAATTTGGTGTTTTACAAAATCGGCCCGTTAAGAGTCATATTTGCATTCTCCGGGTTCGAGTGTAAGCACACCCCTCCCAATTGCATACATTAATCCTTTTACATTAGTCTTTGTCCCTTCACCCGGGCTCATCATCCCAATGTAATACGCTTCCGTCACCCGGCTGTGCATTTACATTTTTATCAAATATTTTTGCTCATTTGATCCATTTGGGTACTTTTAAGTTAGTCTCATTCACCCCGCCCTTACTACATCGGATGTAAACGTGTCCGCCATAAGAAGTTCATGGTATCATGTGCCACTACTTACTTGGCCAGAGTAAGCGATTAACACATGACACACATGACCTTTTATAGTTTTCACATCACGCCCTATGTAAGTAACGTCTCTATTTGTTTCTCTTGGAAACAATATCCCGAATACATTTTCTACTCGGGTTTTTCCAAGTTTTTAATCTACATATGCAACCTTCAATTTCTACTTATTTGTTGCATACTACTATTTGTGCGATTATTTAAAATGTGCACCTGGTAGGGGGGGGGGATATTCCACGGTCCTCCCAACCGCCGAGGTGATCCCACCTCGCAGACCGCCACCCAGCAAGCCTGAGTCTGGGGGTAAATCCGCTACCGTAGGGGCATTGGGAACGAGCAAGACTCGAACCCGCCACCTCCGGGTTAGAATGCGGGCTGGTGGCCATTGGGCTGACACCCAATGGTTAAAATGTGCACCTGGTAATGTTTGCCCCGACGGGCGTTCCTTGCCGTTAACCTTATTTGCGGTCGTTACGCGATTTAGTCTTCGGTGAGCATGCTCCTCTTGTCATACTTCGGACCGTTCCATCATCATATCCACAATTCGTTTGACTCTCGTCGTCTTCAAACGCGAGTGTCCTTCAATTAAAACATTCATAAAAGTTAGTAACGTCAACTTCAATAATCGCCCGTATTATAATACAAGGCTTTTTCTACTATACGCGTCAGCGCGCGTATTTTTGTCAACTATATCAATCGTTTTAGTTGGGGTAACGTGTATCGCACGATAACCCTAGGTGTTGTTTACAACACTTTAACATGCTAAACTATTAACATACTTGTACTTACCGGATTTGCGATCAAGCCTCGAACCGAACACCAATATTTGTCAAGAGCATAAGGTTTAAGTCCAAGCATGGTTTTCCCCACCATACTTGAATCTCTTAAACCAAGGCTCTGATACCAACTTGTAACACCCGTTCTTATAAATCAAGGTTTAACGTATATTAGCGAAATAATCATGTAATTAATGATTACATATACATCGGAAATACGGGTTGTTAAAACTTTTACAATTTAAGTGATATACATAATGTGATTTAATTCGCCGTTTAGAATAACGACAAAACAACGTTGCGGAAGCTTTGTTTAACGTGTGTTCGGTTCTTGCTCGATGCTCGATCTTCCTCCGGGACTCTCGACATTGAGCTGTGATCAAAACCAACTTAAAGGTCAGTTTTGATAATTAAATAACTAATACAACGAGGATATTAGGAAAATCCAACATTTATATCTTGATCCCAACACAATAACTCATTTCTGGCCTCCACCGTAACTTACGGTGACACCGTAAGTTACGGTGGCCCCTGTGTTAACATTTCCCTACCGTACATCAGTAGGCTAGCACCGTAACCAATTCAGCTCCACCGTAACTTATGGTGGCACCGTAAGTTACGGTGGCACCTGCATCCAACCTTTCCATTTTTGCCGTTAATTGACACAAAACTTTCGTATCTTTCAATCCGCTTGTCCGTTTTACGCGATTCTTTCTCCTACGCACTCGTAATTTAATTCTCCATCGAATGGAGTTAAAATCTAACATCTCACTTCACAAAATTTTAGACTTCAAGCTCTCGGCTTGAAGTCCAATTACTACACTTTTGACCCATTCACGGTTTCCTCTAACAAACTAGTTTGTGGTCTTTGTTTCTTTTGTGAACATTTTATTATGGTTATTTCCTATTGTACAAGGTTCAATTTACGGGTTACTACGCATTTTTAACCCGTTTCGCTATTACTTCTATTTTGACCCGTTAAGGGTATTTATGCACTAAGATCCCATTTCATCCCTTTTATACTTATCTTAAGAATTTAATCTATCAAAACACTTATTTCCAACAACCTTTAAAGGTCGTTTGCCCGATTTACCCATCAAGGGCATTTTAGTCGATTTTAGCCCCTCATTTACGACGAAGGGCATTTGCTACAATTTGACCCAAAAAATGTATGTTTAACCACAATCTTATTTATACGTACCTGGCTCGAGTCAACCTAGTGACCCGTTTCGACTCCTTGCTTTTATTATCGATATTCTTATGGCGACGCAATTACCCAAATTACTATTCGCCCCTGAAAACACATGACTTGACGACCACATTAGTTGATATTGTCAAATGGCGTTATTCCCACCATTTGACCCGTTTGACCTATATAGCCCAACGTTTTCATATGTAATAAAAACATGGGTTTTTAATTACCAATCACATATCCGACCCATTTCGGATTTTCTCACTAGATCCCTTTATTGTATTCATCGTTTATGAAATAAACACATATACTACAAGTGGGTGTAAGTTTTACTTACCTCGCATCCGAAGTACGCTTTTCCTTCTTATTTGCTTCGTTTGACCCGCTTCCTTTCCAAGCCTTCACCTAGCTTGTCAAGCGTCAAACTATCATCATAATTCGTAAGACGATTAGCTTAGTCATTATCACATACGACTATTCCATCTTACGAACTCTATGTCGGAACTACTATTTGACTTCAACATTGGTTTATTTGACTTTCGATAGTCAATTAACTTCAATCATATTATACGCACAATAAGTTCAATCAATCATCACGTTTAGAACTCTTTTAATCACATTTTGCATAATAGCCAAAACATCACAATTAGGTGTTTTAACTACAAAAATTCTAGTTTCGAGCCTTCTTTGAGGCATTTTAACAAACACTTTAAGGGCAGAATTTTACATGTTTATTTATCAAGTCTCTAGCTTATCTCTTAGCCCTATTTTCACATAAATCAACCATCTTACAAAGTTGTTAACTTCTATAATT
Source organism: Helianthus annuus (assembly GCF_002127325.2). Lineage (NCBI taxonomy): Eukaryota > Viridiplantae > Streptophyta > Magnoliopsida > Asterales > Asteraceae > Helianthus > Helianthus annuus. Next base: position 118,392,945 of record NC_035435.2, read on the forward strand.
TCTGAAATCACTTCAAAATTGTCAAATTATACTAGATCGACACTCTATTTCCTAGTGTTCATCAAATTACACATAACCCACTAATCACCTACAATGGTGTTCATAGGTTTCACTAAAATTTCACATTATTTCAACTTGTATTTGTCTAGGGTTTGTCCCTAGACACTATATGGTTCCTAATTCATCATAAAACAAACATGCAACCATGAATTTCAGATTTTCCCAATTACATGAGAAATTCAAGTTGAGGGTTTTCATGAAATTTTACATACCTTGTAATCCTCTTGTGATGAGGATCAATAATCTACACTTTCATTTCAATTTCGACTTGGATTGAGCCTTCAATTTGCAAGTTTAGTGAGTTTTTAGGGTTTGAGAGTGGGGAGTCGCCCCGGCTCTTCTTCTGTACGACCAACACCTTCAAAATGGTGTTTTGGTTTTAAATTTTATTAAAACTAATATTATAGTTTCAATTCTTACAACTTAGGCCCTTCCATTTTGCACAACTTATAATCTAGTTGCATTTTAACCCTATTCATGCTTTAACACAAGACAACCAACTAACTAGGTTATTTATTTCCTAGTCAGTTTAGTGGGTTCGGGAATTCATAACCTGTTCTACTTTAAGTCCCGTTAAATTGAGCCTTTTATCTATCCTATTTTTCTTAAAAACTCTAATTCACTTTAAATAAATATTAGGATTATTCAATTTATTCCTAATATTTACCGGTTTACTTTTACCACTAACGGTACTTCCCCGTCCTTAGTAGTAACGGGGTTTAATTACCAAACCCGATTTCGGGGTGTTACACTAGACACACGAACTAAACGGGAGTTGTGATCAGATGACGGAAAACACACTACCCAGGTCTGAATCCTACACTTAAATGTCGCGTTCTAACAATTTTGGAACTAATGTGGAAACCGAGATTTTAATATGCTAAACTTAAAGGATAACCGAACAGGACCCTCGCCCTTCTCGAGAAGACACCTATGGCAACCTATTAAGTTGTTCTAATATCGGTTTATAGAATTCCCTCACATGCTATCCTAGTGTAATAATAAAGCACCCTTGGACACTCTACCTCATGGCACGAAAATCTAGGGAAACTATGGTTTATAATCAAACTCAGCTAACAGATAGAGATCGTGAACTAGGGGATCTTCTCACGAATAATCTAAACTAGAAACCTAATCACTCGAGAATAACCAACAACCTCTCACCTCACGGCTATTGAGATTAGTAGACCACTTAATCCTAATCACAGTTTCTACGGGAAATCGTATACTATTAATCGTAAACTGGCCACTAACACACAGTCCACGACCTAACTAGCATTCATACATCGAAGAAATCCACAAAAACGCCAGTGAAACATATGATAAAGATTCAACTAAGCTTAAGCATGCATGTACACTAGAACATTGAAACCAAAGTTATAAAATTTACTAATTAAATCCACAATTCATGTCCAAAACCGAATAGAAACAAGATCATACAAATGTATTCATCATATGACCTAGATAATGATAATAAAACTAGCCTAACATTGTTTTTAAAAACAAGAGCAATCATCTTCAAGAGTTTAGCAAACATGGTAAAACGAATATAACTGAAAGAACCGAGTAATAAGATGCTTAACACTCAAAAGATTCGATCCCACGATTCAACTCTTCACTCTCAAGCTCTCTTGATATTCAAAATCTCCGTTTTCAGCTTCTTAATTCGTCTAAGGTTGTCTGGGTTATGATTACCATTTATTGTGGGCTTAAATAGGATTAAAACTGAAGTTTTTCGTGCCGTACAAGCTCATCCTCGCGTCACACGGGCATGATCAGGTTTCGTTGTTGCGCGGCGCGACGAGCATCTGTACTTGGAAAACCGTTTTCGTCATAACTTCTTCGTTTCAACTCCGTTTTCTTCATCATTTTCGCCTACGTCTTCGTAATTCAATTCTCTATCATCTCATCATCTTAAATATCCATTTCAATTCCATGAGAATCCTTCACTAATCCCAAACCTTCTCCCGTGTGCTCGTTTATGTAACACCCTTACCGATATTTAACGCATTTCTTATGAATTAAGAATTAAAAATGTGTATTAATGATCACACATACTAATCATAATGCGGGTTTATTTAAACTTTACTTAGCATTAAAACAATACAACAAAATGTGATTAAATTCGTCGTTCAAAACGACAACGTAATAATATGCGGAAGCTTGAACTTGATCGTGTTCGGTTCTTCGTTGAGCTTGATCGTCCCCCAGTATTGTATATAATACCAACAATTCATAAAACATGAATTGAATTAGTCATACGTAGCTTAGAACGTGTCTAAACGAGTTCGCGAGGCAAAATAATTGAAAAAAAAACAACTTTTTAAAAACTGAGTCCGTCATGCCACGCGAAGAACCACATGCTCCTTCGCGTGGCGCGAAGGTGACCATTTTCCAGCAGGTTCGCATCTGGGACCTGCATATTCCCAGCACGTCCAGTTTTTACGGAAACGGCCATAACTTCTTCGTTATTGATCCGTTTTACCCGATTCTTTTTCCTACGCGTCCGTAATTTAATTCTCCATCTTATGGAGTTAAAATCCAACATCCGTCATAATAAATTTTTTAGACTTCTAAGCCTTCGACTCATTACCTTTTTACCGAACTTTAACCCGTTTATGCACTTTATCAAACAAACGTATTTCTTTGATCATTATATCACATACACTTCCTCAAATTAATGTTATCTACCATTTTAGGTTCTAATCATAGGTTTATTACACAATTTAAACCCGTGTTCGCTTGTATGCTTATTTTGACCCGTTAAGGTTAATTAAGCCTATTTTAAACATGAATCTCTTTCACTCACATCAAGCATTATACTACCACATTTCTTGTCAAATAATCTTTCTTCACAACTATATTTGTGTTGTATTAAGTGTGGAAATTCCTAAACTCCGAGTTTTACCCCTCGAATCATTATTTTACGGCAAAGACTATTATAGAGTCAATGACTAAGGATTCACATCTTTCGCTTTTGTATACTCATTCTAAGTGTTTAATTATGCATACTACTCTTTTCCGAACCACCCTTATGGGTCGTTCGCTCGATTTAGCTTACAAGGGCATTTTGGTCCATTTAGTCCTTTAATTGATACAAGGGACTCTTAAAAGCATTTTCGACCCAAAAGCCCTGTTTTAAACTATGCATTTGATTCGAAAAGTCATTATGTTTTCAAAACACAACGATCATCATATGAATCATTCGGTTTGCTTAGTAAAGAAACCAAATGTCTTTATGACTGCATTTAACTATTAAGGAGCCTCTAATTCCTATTGAGTAGTTAATTTATATTATACATACCTGTCTCGGATCAATATATATATTGACCCGTTTCGATACCTTGCCTTAGTACCCGCTAAGTAATAGCGATGTAAGTATCCATATGATATTTATTCCTGAAATCATACAACTCGACAAGCCATTAGTCGATATTGTCAAAAGGTGATATTTTCACCCTTTTGACCCGTTTGGTCTAAATGACCAATTATATTAGCGAGATGACATTTATTACCACCTCGTATATATGACTCGCTCCGATTTACACCGTGCGATCATTTTACTTATAATTCCATTTCTTAACACTTTTTGGCCTATTATGGCTTACGTCATAATTGTCTTTCAAAACTAACGGTTATGGTCAACGTGTGACCAAATTACCATTTTGCCCTTATTGGTTATTATGATTTACCTTATATGGTAACCATTAAAAGTACACGTTTCATTCGTCATAATATGATCGAATTACCGATTTAACTCATTTTTAGCCATCACTATGGTTTCTCATCATATTTGATTATCTTGTTTCGTACGACTACACTCCGGAACACCATATCTCAATTAGGTATTTGTCTTTTACGTAATTAATACGACAAAAGGATATTCTAAAATATATGACTAGTGTAAGATATACTTACCTTGCATCCGAAGTACGCTTTCCCTTTACACTTGATTCGTTTGACCCGCTTCCTTTCCAAGCCTCCACCTAGCTTGTCAAGCGTCAAACTATCATCATGATTCGTAAGACGGTTAGATTAGTCATCATCAATTATGACTATCCCACCTTACATATTTCATATAAAAATTATCATTCATTTTATTGTAGGTCGGTTTAACTTTTAAAAAGTCAATGCCCATTAGTGTATAAATTCACATTCAAGTTTATCAACTAGTTTAGGCATTTTCTCTAATCACCCGGTAGGCGTTATCTTTAGGCCCCCGTTTTAACCAAAGTCCTAACCAAGTTTATTACATTTCAATCACTTTAATTAGTTCAAGCGATTATCAAAACTAATTTATTCATTCATTCACAAGAACTAAGGGTTCTCATCTATAAGTGAGACCCGTTCATCATATCACTAGCATTCATCCCAACACCTTATATAATCAAGTTCTTCATATGAATTAGTATATAACACGATCTCATACATCTATTTATATGAACGAAATTTCCAATTTCATCATAACATACAAAAAACCCACTTCAAGTCATGCATGAGCTTTCACTCAAACTTATAATTTATTCAAGTATCTCATTTCAACTATCAATTATGATGATTTTAAGCACAAATATATCATCATCTTCGCTATTTAGTCAAAACCAACTTCCTAGTTTACTTGTTAATCACTTACAAGTAACATTATATCAAATTCTTCATAATTTTATCATAACTAACGAAATTAGGCATACATAAACATCTAATTTCATCTTTGGATCATAATCCATCAATTTATTCGCAAGTAGCATACTTGAATCGAATTTCACCTTAACCAATCTAGGTTTTGTGACATACCTTATGATCCCCTTGTCGAGGTGATCGTTAATATGCATTCAAACCCGAATTTGAGCTTCAATTTCCTTTCCAATTTGAGGATTTATGGAAGAACTAGGGTTTTCCTTGTTTGCTCTCCTGGAGATCGATGCACCCACACACTAAGTGTGTGTGTTGTGTCTTATTTTTAGTTTAAGTAAAACAAGTTTCCTACTTGGCAATATTAGTCCCTATAGTTTCAAAGACTTATAAATGAAGCTATAACTCATAGTTTATTATTTAATTACCCATTACTAACTAGGTTAATTTTACCTAGTTAACTTAGTGGGTTCCGGGAGATAAAACCCGTTTTATTTTTTTAAGTCCCGTTAACTCGGCTCTCTTATGAACTTTATTTCCTCAAAGCTTTTATTCTCTTTTATCTAATATTAGGTTTATTTATTTAAATCCTAACATTTACCGGGTTAATTCTACAACTAATGGTATTTTACCCGCTCTTTAGTATTAACAGAGTTTAATTACCAAACCCGTTTTTGGGGTGTTACAGTTTCTTTAATGTTTTAGCTCGTTTTTACTTCCAAAACCCTACAAAACATACAAGACACTATAATATACAAAACCAATGGTAAAACGACTCGAAATATTATACAAACTATATATGGAAACAGATGTAATTTACATTACATTAGTATACCATGGGTTAAACATGAGACAACCTAAATTCATAAAACATAAGACACCATTTGAATCAACTTATATTCAACACAAAAAACACCATTTGAATCAACTTATATTCAGCACACCATGCTTCAATATTTAGAATAACTTTGTAATTCACTATAATAAAACACTATGCAAAACAACATGGCAAGAAACCGTGTATACTCTACCAGCATAACATAAAACACCACGAACCTAAGAATATCAAAAAAAAACACCAATATGTATACCATATGTTAAAACATGAGACAACCTAACTGCGTAAAACATAAAAAAAACACCTTTTGAATCAACTTGTATTCACCACTCCATGCAAAACGCCATGCTTAAAAAATTCAGAAAACAACCATAATACGCTATAATAAAACACCATTCAAAATGAACAAACATGGTTCACACAATACATGTCTAAAAACTGGAAACCTAATGCTAAAACACCCAGCCACTAACATTGAACAATTTTTTTTGATTTTTCTATTTATTTTTTTTATAATCTCACCTATGATTATATAAAACACATTGTACTTTAGACAAATAATTTTCCATCATATAAAACCTACAGCTAAAACACAATGCCAAGAACATGTATAATCTATCAGAAGAACATAAAACACCATAAACGAAACATGTGTCATCTTGTTTCATCGAACTTTCCATTATAGACTATCATGTATGTCGCAGATGAAAGAAAAATATAACCGACAGATGTTTGATCAACTAATGAGAAGGTATTATATGTGAATACGGTTTGTATATTGATCGGATGTATGAAACGTATGGAAAATATATCTGGTTTCCTAAAATCTCTCGACAAAACGGTTTAACATGATCTCTTCCCTTTAACTTAATTTTGTTTGAAATTACCCTATTACCCTTAATATCTCTAATTTTAATTAATGTCACATGTTCTCACCATGTTCCATCTTACACTTCTCACACAAGACACCATTTATTCCGAAACCTTAACATATATTTAGCAACAATTTGTTATACTTAAATTCTACATAACCGTGTACTTGCATCAGAGGTAAACACCATATCATTAAACCACCAGATCATGGGTAAATTTGTGTACAATTTGAGCCATACTATGGTATCTTAAAACGTTGTTTAAACTACCGATAAAAAGACTATAGCGACACAACAACCTCCTCGGTAATTGACTGTGTAATAATGTTTTCTAGTTTTTTTTTTCTGAAAATTGTAACTTCTCATAGTTGTTTTTTTTTCTTTTTTTGAAAATTGTAACTTGTCATTTTTTTTAAACAACGTTTGGAACTAGCCCCGTATATGAGCCTTCCTGAGACGGGATGTCATCTGTCCATATTGATTTTGACACTCTAGGCCTAACTCACCAAGGAACACCATCAAGGAGAAAACCAACCAATGTGGAAAAACCCCCTTAAGTAAGGTTTCGAACATACGACCTCTAAAGATAACAAGCCTTAACCATCACCCCATGCCATAGGATCAGAAGCACTTTACTGTAACTTGTCATTGTTAATGTACAGAATATAAATGCATTTTCATTAGACCAATCTTTAAAATATTGTATAGAATGTTTCTAGTCTACTAGAAAATGTCTTGAGAAACATTGTTTGAATCATAAAAGAACCATCTAAAACATTATAAATAGGTATTTGACGAAAATTCTGTTTTAAGGTTGTAGGAGAATAATGTTCATAATTAGAAACAAAATATAATTCGAAAGAAAAATGCAATGCAATGCAATATAATATAATGAATCAAAATACTGTTACAAGTGAAATGAGTAAAAATAGTAAAAGAGGTAGGAAAAGAATGGTTGAGTCCACATGTTTGACACATTTCTTTTAAAATGTATTTTTCATCTCTATAGGAAAACACGTTTTTTTCCTAGGGCACAACAGTTTGGTTTTACAATACGTCGTATTTGACCAGCTCGAAATTTTACTTGAAAATAGCATGTCTACGTTATTGGAAATTCTTGGTGTGTTTTTCTCAATATCAATGGTTTTTTTTGGGTTATCTCTTTGTATTGAACTACAATAGAGACCTTATTATACAATCACTAACAATTTTATTATGGTAAAAGATCTATTGAAAAGTGAATGATCAGAAAGCTACATACCACCTATCTATATATAGGCATACATAAGAAAAGGAAATAAGACAAAATGGTCAAAACAAGCTAGGGAGAAGGCATGGGCAATGGAGAAGGAAAAATGGGTCAAAGAGAGGATTTGTAGGGATTAGGAGACCACATGTAAATTAGCACATTTCCATCTATTAAAATATATAAGGTTCTTTACTCCCCCTCAAGTTGGAGCGTGGAGATCCGTAATGCCCAACTTGCCAAGTAAAGTGCGGAAGCGGGTTGGTACCCAACGGTTTAGTGAGGAGATCGGCAAGCTGCATTGTTGTATCTATTTTCATGGTTTGAATTTCTTTTAACTCGACACGTTCACGGACAAAATAACAATCCATTTCAACATGTTTGGTGCGTTCATGAAACACAGGGTTGTTTGCAATGTGCCTGGCTGCTTGATTGTCACAAAACAATTGTGTCGGTCCTTCTTGAGGGATATCAAGTTCCTTTAAAAGCCATCTCATCCATATAATCTCATTAACCACGGCCGCCATGACCCGGTATTCAGCTTCGGCTGAAGATCGAGAAACCATCGATTGTTTCTTTGATTTCCAGGATATAGGAGCGCCTCCCAAGAGAAGTAAGTACCCAGTTCGTGACCTCCGTGTGAAAGGACAACCAAGCCAATCCGAGTCACAGTAAGTGATGAGGTTGGTGCCGCCCTGCTTTGGTAGAAGAATCCCTTGTCCAGGAGTGCCATTGAGGTAGCGAAGGACTCGATTGGCAGCCTCTAAATGACTAACTCTTGGGTCACCAACGAATTGACTCAAAATACTGACGACATATGCAACATCGGGTCTAGTAACCTGAAGGTAAAGGAGTCTTCCAATTAATCGTTGGTATTGGTTTGCATTGACTTGAGCTTCTTTATCACATTTATCCAATTTCAAATTTTGTTCCATTGGGAACTGACTCGGACGACAACCAGTCATTCACGTATCCTCCAAGATGTCTAAGATGTACTTGCGTTGGCTAAGCACAAGGCCTTCTTTGGTGCGAGCTACCTCGATACCCAAGAAGAACTTCAATACTCCTAGATCTTTGATGCTAAATCGTTTGTCTAGGAAGGTCTTGACATTTCCATATTATTCCCAACTAGTATGACATCCTCAACATAAATGAGTGCAGCCATGAATACTCCGTCTGTCTTCAATAGGAACAAGGAATGGTCCACCCCCGTTTGTTGGAAACCGATTTCAAGAAAGGACTTGGTAAACTTTTGATACCAATTCCTCGATGCTTGTTTAAGACCATAACGCGACTTCTTGATCTTGCAAACACGTTGGTCATTTTGTTTCACAAAGCCTTGTGGGATTTTCATGTATACGTCTTCATGAAGATCTCCATGTAAGAAGGCGTTGTTGACGTCAAGTTGATGAATGTGCCATCCCTTTTTGACCGCTACGGCTAACAAGGTTCGGACCGTGACTAGTTTGGCTACTGGTGCAAAAGTTTCATGAAAATCAATGCCTTCTGTTTGGGTGAATCCTTTTGCCACGAGACGCGCTTTGTGCCTTTCAATTTCTCCATTGGGTTTATATTTTATCTTGTAAACCCACTTCGAGTCGATGGCGCGCTTTCCTTTGGGAAGCTCTTCGAGGACCCATGTTCCATTTTCTTCGAGTGCTTGAACCTCTTTCTTCATGGCCTCGAGCCATTTTGGATCCTTCACCGCTTGGCTAAAACATTTTGGCTCATGATTGGAAGTTATAGCCGCCAAAAAAGCTTTATGATTGTTAGTAAACTTATCATAGGAAATGAAATGTGCAAGAGGATGTACCGTTGGGGACTCTTGATTGGAGGTGGATTGCTCATGGTCAATGGATGGGGGGAGACGGACTTCATAGTCATCGAGATGCTTGGGACGTGACCTGCTTCTTTTTTCTCTTTGTGGTTCAACGGTTTCGAAAGCTTTATGCAAGCCTTCTAGATTGACACTTTGATCATGGGTCGTACCAACTTGGCCCATAGGATTGGGGTTATGTTGTTCCTCGGTGGGATTAGTGGGCTCGGTTTGGGTGTGTTGATCAGTTGGGCTTGTGGGATCGGTTTCATCGGTGTTTTGCGGTTGTAAAGATGGCCCAGTTTCTGGGTCTAAAAGAGGCCCAGATGGATCTAGCTCAATATCCGGTTCCCTTTGTTGTTTCACAGGTTCACTATCCCACCATTTTGGGGGTATACAAATTTCTTCTTCTTCAAGAGTGGCATTTTTGAAAGGGAAAATGTTTTCAACAAATTTGACATCTCTTGAAATAATTATTTTGTTTTGTTTGACCGAAAAAATTTTATACCCTTTTGTGCCCGGTGGATACCCCACAAAAATACTCGGTTTGCCTCTTTCAACAAATTTGTCACCAAGTGTTTCGATGCTCTTATAGTATGCTAGACAACCGAAAACTAGCATATGTTCGTAATCGGGTTTTTGATTGTATAGAATCTCGTAAGGAGTCTTGTTACCTATAACCTCCGATGGTAACCGGTTTATGATGTATGTGGCGGTAAGAATGCATTCGCCCCAAAACCTTGTGGGTAAGTTGGACTCGAATCTTAGGGCCCGAGCCATCTCCAAAAGGTGTCGATGTTTCCGTTCCACCACGCCATTTTGTTGAGGTGTGTGTGGACACGTTGTTCCTAAGACAATTCCTTCCTTTGCATAAAAATTTAGCATGTGAGTGGATGTGAACTCTCCCCCATTGTCACATCGGATTCTTTTTATATTTTTTTCAAACTGCACTTGTATCATTTTATGGAAAGCGATGAGACAAGTGCTTGCCTCGTACTTGTGTTTTAGCAAGAAGACCCACACAGCTCTATAAAATCGTCTACGATTGTCAAAAAATAGCTTGCTCGTGAAAGAGAAGGTGTGCGATACTTCCCCCATACATCACAATGTATTAGATCAAAGCAAACATTGGTTTTAGCAGTGCTGATAGGAAACGGTAATCTTGCAAACTTAGCCTTAACACAAGAATCACAAAAAAATATTTGTTTCAAATGGGTGTTTTTAAGAAAATCAACATGAGTAAGTTTAGAATTCGAAGCATGACCCAATCTATTGTGCCATGTATCAACCGTGGTAGCCATCGCCCTTCTTTGTTCTCCCGTCATCCCCATCTTGTATAGACCGTTCTCGCAACCACCCACTCCGATCAACGTCCTTGTACTCAAATCCTGCATGATAAAAAAATCTGGAAAAAAGGTTATAGCACATTTAAGGTCCCATGTCAGTTTACTAACAGATAACAGATTGCATTTGAATTCGGGAACATGGAGAACATCCTTTATTTTCATGCCATTAGGTAATGTGAATTCTCGTCTTCCTCTTACGGCTATGGCATCATCGTTTGGTATGACAACCGGTGCTTCATAGTTTTTCTTTGTTGTATTCTCGAGCATAGAGTCGTTACAGGTAATGTTTTCGATGGCACCCGAATCAACAACCCACTTACCTCCAACCCATTTACCTTCATGGTTGATGTTACCTGCCATGTTAACGACCGACGTTTCTTCCTCTTTAGCGGTACTCATTTTTTCACCAAAGTTTTTTTTTTTTTGGGAGAGGGGGGGGGGGGTTGTTTTATGTAGGATCGTGTGTTTGCTCTGATACCATAACAATTTTATTATGGTAAAAGATCTATTGAAAAGTGAATGATCAGAAAGCTACATACCACCTATCTATATATAGGCATACATAAGAAAAGGAAATAAGACAAAATGGTCAAAACAAGCTAGGGAGGAGGCATGGGCAATAGAGAAGGAAAAATTGGTCAAAGTGAGGATTTGTAGGGATTGAGAGACCACATGTAAATTAGCACATTTTCATCTATTAAAATATATAAGGTTCTTTAATCACATCAAAAGAAATGGTTAAATCATTTAGTTATATTAAATGTAAAACTAAACGTTTAATGAAAAGTTACATATTGGTCAAACGAGTTGTCTTTAGTGACACACTTGTTGTACACATTGTTGGGCGCAATTCCCGTCCTCGAGCCGATGAGGCAGTTAACATGGACCGACAAATTCGAGTTATGGATTAGTAGCGTTATTTGGTTAAGTTAATTAGAGATAAATTAAATGAGTTATATTTATTTTATAATAGATAGGTTAGATAAACATGTGGGTTTATTATATTATTATCTAATTAGAAAGTTGAGTCCTACTCTAATCATAAAAAAGTCATGTCCTATATAAACCTAATCAAAGTTGTGATTAAGGTTAAGAGAAGAGTAATCAGTTTTGAAAGTTATTCAATTTAAATTCTTTTCTTCAACTAGTCTATTTGTTTACTTATCGACTGGGACTTAACACATAATTGTTCAGAAGTTCGCAACTTGGTCAGTTGATCAGACTACTCAGAATGCAATACTTGGTCGAATCTCAGAATCACTCAAAGCCGGTAACACCTTCGAGTGATCCCAAATATGAGTAGATGAGATCCTAGGATGCTTATGAACTTAACTTAGTTCAGAGACCTTTGGGTCTTTATGAGTTATGAATATAAACATATCTTCAGAACTTATACCTTAGTTCAGATATGTGAAAGTGACTACACAACCTACAACATTTACAACTTTTGATCATGTTTTTAAATGGTGGTTGACTACAATTCACTCGATTAATAAAGAATAAGACGGATGACCGTCATTCCAAATAAGCAAAAGGCATGAAAGTTGCATATTGTTTAACATACTTTGCCTCCTGATTAAAGCCAACCACCCCTTTTCGTTTAATTTATTTAAGTTTTATCTAATAAAGGACTGTTCTAAAACCTAAATGGCATTTTCCAATCCATATTCTTTGTTATAAAAGTATTTTTTTTTTCACTTCCGTGGGTTCTTAGAAGTCTTCCATCTTTCACAAATTAATTACATCTAGCTGGTTATCATCCGCACTTCGAGGCAGGTTTGAAATGTAGATGAAAATATGCAAAATGCGAACGTAATGATAAAAAAACCACAACTTATATTCAAAAGCCACGTAAAAGTTATATCGTTGTTGTACACGAAAGCCAAGTTATTCAAACATAACTTGCATCAAACCGTATATAAAGATAAACACAGCGGCCGCGGATTACAGTGGACCAGTTTAAACGTAGATAAAAAAACATGTAGCAATGGTGTATTTAGATACGAGTGTTGTGCATTTTAAAAAACCGAATGGTTTAAAAAAAAGTTTGAAAAACAATAGGTTTAAAAACAACGTTACAAAAATTCACGTCGAAACGTAAATAAAAATAACTTGCGTGGAATGTTGGTATAAAAAAAGAATCCCATAAATAAATTACGTAACTGGAAATTCATTAAAAACTCAAAATGGTAACTTTATTAAAGTTTAGAGGTTATAGTGTTAATGAGTTAATGAAAAAGAAAAATAAAATAAAACCATAACTATGTAAGACTTGAGGGACAAAATGTTAAACTAACTAAAGATCATAAGACTATCCGCATCAGTGAAAGGCTATCATTTCTACAAACAGTCTAATCAGCATGCCACATCAGCTTTTCACTTATTCTTCCCACAAACACTTTTTACCCACAACAATAACATATATATCCTTCCCACAAACAACCTTATTATAGTTATTTTATTAAATTTAAACTAAATTAAAAAAAAAGGACCCACCATTCCCCCATTCTTCCCCAAGAATCCTTAAGAATGAACACCCTCCATGTCATCCTCTACAACACCCACTAATCCATCTCTCTCACAAATGCCCTCCACATAGGCCAAGAATCACCTACAAACATCCTTGATGTGGCAAAAACAAAAAGATATAAAGTTAAACAAAAAGATATAAAGTTAATCAATAGCATACGTTTGGTATAATTAAACTCCAATTCAATTTAAAAAGATGACGACGACTCATGATGTTAGTTTAGAGAAGCATCCTTTATATTGTTACCAACGCTAATAAAAGAGAACATTGATATAGTGTGTCACTCACCTGTGTTGTTAAAGAACATTGTCATTTGTACTCTTACTTTGATAGTGTGTCATTAGTGTCATCATTCGTTTAACTTGTTCCTATACTTTACATGTATATACTTTAATACGAATGAATTGCGGCTCAAGCTAGTAGTTTGATAAGAATATTTAGCGAAGTTGAAGACAAGCTAAAGAAGTAACCAAAAGCCCTGAAGTGGTGTAACGTCAAGTTATAAATCAGCAAGGAACGCGTCCACTCAATCAAGGGCGTATCTTTGTGTGGGCGGGAGGGGGCGGCCGACCCCCCGAATTTTGTGCTCATTAGTGGAGAGTATGTGGTTTTCGTATAGAAATTTTTGGATATATACGTTTTTGACTCCCCGGTTTTATAAGAAAATTTGGTATATACTTTTTCGACCCCCCGATCGGAAATCTCAAGTTTCGCCATTGCACTCAATAATGGTTTGAAATGGCCTTATCGATCTGGTCGACCTATGCCATTGGTGCCTGGTAAAAAAACCTTTCTTTGTACTTTTTGTATCCGAAAGTGGATTGATACCGGTATATTTACAGACAATAACACATATAAGCAAGTTGATTATCACAATGTAATACAGCCATTGTTAAAATAAAAACGATGTTACACAACCGGTATCTTTGGTCTAGTGGTTACTCAGACCACCTGTAGTGGGACGCCCAAAAACGCCCCCCCCCCCCCTCAATTACAGTAGGCGTTATTTGGCGTTATTTTTGAAAAAAAAAATGAAATTGGCGTTTTAAATAAAACGCTGAAAATTGCATAGGGGGGAGAGATGACCGTTGCCAACGGTCAATTGTTTAATATTTTTATTTTTTTTAATTCCAAATTTTACCCACTATATAAATAATACCCACTTCTTCCTATTTTTTATAAAAAAAAGTCACACTTTCTCTCCTACTTCTTCTATATTTTATACAAATATGCATCCATTCCGACCCCCCTTTGGTGTTCCCGCAAGACCCATGAACCCCGAACACAACCCAACCGCAACACCCGTATAACCTTCAAGACATGGACCCGAGCGTTTTAACGTACGCGGCTTACTTGAGTGGCGCCACTCCGTTCATCACCAAAAAATTCGAGAAAAATATGGACTCTAGATCATCTTCTTTTTTTTTTTAACTTATTTTTTTTTTGGTTTTTTTATTTTCTGTTTTTTTTCGGGTTTTTTTTTTTATTTCAAGTAATGTAATTTTTATTTTAAATTAATGAAGATTTTTGTGTTTTAAATTAAAAAAAAATAATTGTGAAATGATTGCATGGGCGTTATTGGGCATTATTCCCATTACGCCACTTTTGCAATAATATCCCATGCTGACTGGACTGCCACGTGTCGCAAAACGCCCCATGATAGAGGCATTATTTGGCTTAACCACTACACATGGTCTCACGCCTAACCTGCACGCCCAAACATGTTTTATATATTTCCTATATTTTTTATTGTATTTGGGTCAGTCTCATGGCCTAGTTGCGACATGGCTAGTGCATAGTTTCGTCAAACCACTTATTTAAATCTAAGGGTGTAAGGGGCACTCCCCTAAGAGGGGAGTCCCCTCTCTTAGGGCATGTGTAGTCATAAAGCCCTTTTAGGGGCGTTATGTGACATGTGGCATGCCACGTCACCCCGGGGCTTTATGGGGCGTTATGAATTTTGAGGCCGTAGTCATAAAGCCCCTGTGTAATCATTACTCATTTTTTAATTTTTATTTTTTTAATTCATTTTGTAATTGTTTTAAAAATAAAATTCATTTCATTAAATAAAAAAAAGTACAATAAAATAAAAAAAACATAAAACTAGCATAAAAAACATTACACAATCAAAGATTATATTTTTTTTCAATCCGCTCCTTTTGTGCCAACGCCATTTTCAAAGCTTTTCCCGTTAAGTGGTCATGCGGTTTGGAGTAGAAGTCAAAGTCGTGAGCCCATTGTCGATCCCGCATAATCTCCGTAACTTTTTCGTTCTCCTCCAAACGTTTGTTACCGAGTTCGTGTATGTCTTGAAGCCGCTTGTTTATCTCCGAAAATGCGTGACTCATATCCGTTCCCATAGACATCGACGACGACTCGGGTTTTTTCGCCCGGCTTTTTCTTCCGGGCGGTCTTGGTAGCTCCTCCACCGGCTCGTCATCCGGAATATCCTCGTCCAAGCCGATGTTTCGAGCGTCGGAGGTTGGCGTTTCGGGTTCACCCGACTCGTTTGTTTTGGACCTCTTTGATGGCCGTGTATTTCCCGAACGACCACTAGGAGTAGTTACGACGGCCCATTTGGGGCTATGGCGAAGGATTTGCCAACACTTCATGTACGGGAAATGGCCATTAGCGTTCGTATACTCGACCACTGCCTCTTGCGTAATGTCTTCATCGCTACTTCCACTTTTCCATCCGGAATACAAGCGTTGGTACACGGTTTGAAAGTTTGTGCACCTCTTGTTTATATCGGTCCACTTCCCCGATATAGAGTCCGGTAGGCGGTATTCTCCCCTACCCATGAGCTCGAAAAAGAGTTCTCGTATTCGGTTCCAAAATACGGTTTTACTTTGATTGTTTGCTACACACAAAACAATATTAAATGTTAGCTCAAAATTTAAAAAATAAAATCTGGAAATAATAAAAAACAGAAAAAAAAATAAAAAACAGAAAGTAATTAAAAACAGAAAATAAAACTGGAAATAATAAAAAACAGAAAAAAAAAACATAAAATAATAAACATAAAATAATAAAACAGAAAATAAATAACAGAAAATTATAAAACAGAAAATAAAAAAAAACTGAAAATAAAAAAAACAGAAAAAAAATTTAAAAACAGAAAATAAATAACCGAAAATAAAAAAAAACAGAAAAAAAAATATAAAAACAGAAAAAAAAAATATAAAAACAGAAAAAAAAAATAAACATACCTATGACCGGGTCCTCCGAAACATCGATGAAAGCGCGGGTTAACGCATACTCCTCTTCGGGCTCCCACGTTTGCACATTTTTTTTCGTTCGGGTGTTGGTTTCAACTTTCTTTTTATGTGCCCGTTTTGCTTTTCCATTTCCTTTTTGCGTCTCCGGTTGCGTATCCGGTACCTCGGGTTGCGTCTCCGGAACAACATCGGGTTCGTGTAGTGGGGAGCCGAACGCTTGAGCCGACCCAAACGCTTGAGACGACCCCATCCCATCCATGTTTTGACTTGGGTTCCACCCGTAGAGATTAGGGTCCCATGATAGCGGTTGGTTCAAAAGATTCATGAACCCGGGACTTTGTTGATTGTAGTCGAGAAAACCGGAGCCGAAAGGATTGGGTCTAGTGGGAACCGGTGCCACGGGACGAGTAGGATTGCCACTTTGGTTTGTGTCCGCACTAGATCGCGGAGGAATGAAGCCCCGGTTGAATGGATTCATTGTATAAAATATGAAGAATTGTAAAAAAATTTGGGAGAGATGAGAGTTTGAATGTGTGTGGTAAAAAAATAAAGAGATGAGATTGATTTTAAAGGAAAGTTGAAAAATAAATTGATTTTTTTTTAATGAAATTGACCGTTTGTAACGGTCATAATATTCAAACCATTTCTCTTCACGCCGCTATTATTATCGCGCTGGACAAAAATATTCGAACATAGCGCCCGGGGGGGCGGTGTTCCAGGCGCCATAATGGCGCGATCATGGGCTAAAGCGCCCCAGTACACATGACCTTACGCATAAACAATCCTCGTGTGCCACGTCAACTCCCCTCTTAAACTCACCTAACACCCTAAATTGATGGCGGCACCCCCCTCTTAGGTGACTTGGTTTTTTATTAAAAAAAAAGCAAATTTTTCATTGATCCAACCCTTCCCTCTCTCCTCCCTCTCTTCGGTGAACTCCCACCGATTTTGGTCCCTCTCTCTACCTCACCGCCTTGATGGCGGCACCATCACTAATCGGCAAGCATGTCCCCGAAATGACTCCCCGCATACGCCCCGATCCCCCAAAGAGCTCATTGTAATATTCTTATGTTTGAATTTGTTAAATAAATTTTTAAATGTATAAGTTTAATATATGTATTTTAAAGATGTATTATAATTTTTTATATTTAATACAGTTAAAAAAAAATATGATTCTAATAACGGTTACAAAAAAAATAAAGAAACTAATCCTCGTGACATTTATCAATAAATAAATCATAATGAATAAACAAATGTTAATAAAGGTTCAATAATAAGTAGGGATATTCAAAAAAATCCGTATCTGAAATATTCGAAAATCCGTATCCGAAACCGAATCTGAAATTTTGGATATCCGAAAATTCGGATATCCGATAACCGGATAATCCGAATTTTCGGATTCGGATATTAATTTCAAATTTTTTTTTATATTTTTTTATAAATTCAGATATCCATTTGGATATCCGAATCCGTATCTGAAATTTCGGATATTCGAAAACCGGATATCCGAAATTTCGGATACGGATTACTATCCGAAATTTTCGGATATCCAAAAACCGGATAATCCGATCTTGAACACCCCTAGCCAGTAGCATAATTACGTTTATGTTTTACGAGTTTTTTTTTTTTTTTTGGATCACTAACGGACAACTAGAGTATCATCGTGCCACTAGCGAAACCACCCGATCATATCCATCTCCACTAGCCAATAATGCCTATACACCAATTCAAGACGAAACCCATGACCTAATGGTCATAAGACTTATCATATCACCAAGATGACACTAGGCTATAATGCCATGAACTCTATTTTATGAGTACAGTCTCATATTCTTTGTTGAACTTTTAAGTCTCCAACGAATGCTCACTGTGATCCAACTCCCATTTTGATTCGTCATTTGACTTTGTAGAACCCTTTCGTGAGCAGACAACCACTTAATTTCATGCCATTTAGGGCCAGTAGCATAATTACGTTTCTCGTTTTAAGTGTATAGTATCAAATTCTTTGTTGGTATAAGGACATGTGTAGTCGTAAAGCTCTTGTGGGGCGTTATGCGACAAGTGACGGATTGTGTAAGAGAGGGGCTTTTTAGGCTATACGGTATGGGGATCGGCTTTGGACCGTCCCCTACCGTCGCCGATCCAACCTCCATGCCGCCCCCCTCCGTCTTCATCCCGTCCCGTCTTCACCGTCGACATACCGACGTCCAGGACGATCCAAATGGTGGGCCCCCTTTTGTTTGTTTGTTTGTGAATGGGATTTGTACAATAGGCTTTAATACTTGTACATAATTTTGTGGGGTAGGATCATCTAGGACCATCCTCCCATACCCTCTAGTTTAGTGGGATGGACCATCCTTGGGAGGACTATGACGTGACGCCTACGTGGCGGATCATCCTCCATTGGAGGACCATCACCATACCATCTAGCCTTATAAATTGAGTGAGTAGGGGGTTATATATGTATGTATATGTGTGTAAGAGAGGAAAGATTCATTACGCTGCTATGCTCATCACACCGCTCCAACTTTCTCCCCCATAGTGCCCTCTGTATTGGTGTTGGCAGCGCTATGCCCATTTTTTCCTTGTGATGGCGCCCCATTACGGACGTCTAAAGAATGCTCACTGTGATCCAACTCCCACTTTAATTCGTATGAGTAGTTTGGGATTCTCGAGATCACTTGTCAGTGAAGACATTGAACAAGAGACTGCACAAACACATAATTTGTTAAAGGTACAATTGTTTCTTTATCCCTTTTCTTTCAAAGCGGGTGAGCACACTACTTGTTTTCTTGCTTCCTTCGAGTCCATGAAACAGAGAGTGTAAATTCTGTATCAACCAAAGTGTAACTTTACTCTTGAAACTGATAATGAAGTCCCTGTTGAGGCCCAAGAGATGAATATGTCTTGTTCTGGTTCTCTCTTTTTGTAATTTTGCCCAAAACCCAAAACCTATTTATTACTTTGGTTTGGTTGTAAATGAGCTTTTATTTGGCCTGTTTTTTTTTTTTTTTTCTCGAGTAAACTGCCATTTTGGTCCCTGTGGTTTGGGCATTTTTGCCATTTTAGTCCAAATCTCAAACTATTTAAATCTGGGTCCCTGTGGTTTCGTTTTTGTTGCCATTTTAGTCCAAAAGTTAAATTTGGCCAGATTCCTCAACTTAAACCCTGATATTTTGTCTTTATCCTCAAGGGTATTTTAGTCATTGTAGATTTATTATAACTCAATATTGATTAAAAATAATAAAACCCAAAAATCTTAAACCACTCATCTTCCTCATTTCACCCAACTTCAAAAACCCTAATTCATAACCAACCACCATCACTCTAATCATCCACCACCTCCACCTGTTGTGTCTTCTTCATCGTCATCAAACGTTTTCAGATCTACAACGAATCTGGTGGTCTGTGATGAACGAAGTAGAGAGGGGGAGATGAAGATTTGTGCAATTAACAAATCAGATCTGAAAGTTGTAATTTCCATATGTTTACTTAAACTAATGAGAGGAATTGCTTGCAGGGGAGCAATTGGGCAGCCGCGATTATTGGTCCCTGTTGCCTTAGTCATGATCTATAACCGGTGGAACGAGTAAGCCTTTGTTTCTACTTTGAATCCAAAAACTATTTTCACTTGAAAAAGACTCTTTTTCAGTTACCACATCATTGTACCTCTGTGGAACAAACCCATTTGCAAAACACAATCTTTACCAAACCCCAGATGAAAAAACAATTCAAAAACCAAAAAAATTACAAATTTCAAGAATCACACTTACAAAAAAATAGAATCTTGGAAATGGATTCTAGAATCTTGATCAGTTGAGCGAAATATCCTCTGCAAATCACAAATTTTGCAACTTTCTCTCTCTACAATCTCTCACATTCACTGTTTCTTGTTTGATAAATGATAGACTATTGGGTCATCTTGTTCCGTATTATAATGCAGACATTTGGTAGCTAGAGAATGAGTGATGGACTGTAAAAATACTTTTATGGTCGTGCGTTTTGAAGGTGGAGGTTTGATAGGGATCGTTTTGATGGTGGGTGGGGTTAGAGAGAGAGAAGAGAGAGAAAGAGGGGGGTTTAGAGAGAGAGGGGGAATGCATAGTTTTGAGTTTATTTTATTTTATTTATTTATATATTAATGACAAAATGACTATTTTGCCCCTATGCAAAAGGACAAAACTTAAGGGTTTAAGTTGAGGAATCTGGCCAAATTTAACTTTTGGACTAAAATGGCAACAAAAACGAAACCACAGGGACCCAGATTTAAATAGTTTAAGATTTGGACTAAAATGGCAAAAGTGGCCAAACCACAAGGACAAATATGGCAGTTTACTCTTTTTTTCTCTGAGGGCATGTTTGGCTAAGCTTATTTAAGTTATCGACTTTTGGAAAAAAGACTTATTTACTTATTACTTTTTGAAAAGGAGTTTTTAAAAAAAGTGTTTGGATTAGTTTATGAGGTGGGAAAAGCCAATAAGTCAATAAGTTGTTTTTTTAAAAATTGTTTGACTTAGTTTATTGATGTAAAATGAAGCTAATAAGTCAATAAGTTAGTTCAAAAAGTCATAACATTCTAACTTTTCAAAAATGACTTTTTCTCCTTCTCAAAAAAAGTCATTTTGAAAAGGACTTTTGCATTTGCCAAACACTAAAACTCCTTATTGGCTTTTTGATTAAGTTAATAAATTGGTTGGAAAAGCTTAGCCAAACATGCTCTAAAACATAACTATTATAGTGGCTTTTATATACAAAAGACTAGATAAAACTACATTTAACCAGATCCCTTTTTTACTCTTGTGTTGAATTTTGATTCTGAAGTTTGCTCCAATGTTTCTCCTGTGGATCGGTGAAATTTTTCCCCATTTTCGGGATGAAGTGTAAGTTTCAATTGAAACAACACGTGCTAGGGTTTAACACTGGTTAAAGGCGGTCAAACGTGCATGTGCTTTATACACCGATGTGAATTGTGAAGGCACTGTGGGGGAGGGTGGTTTGTTCCCCACCCGGGGGCGAGACTTCACAGGCTCTCGGCTCTCCCCGGCTGCCTTGTAGTTGTTTTTTTTTTTTTTTTTGAACGGCCAACAAAAACGTTTTATCCCTCGTGTGTGTGTGTCAGAATGAGGTTAGTTTAAAAAACTGTGTATTTGTTTGTTTGCTTATTCAACTTAACGGTGTGTTCCCGAGTTAAAAATCCCTCCCCTCCCCTCTATGTCTTTTCAAATTGGAAAGACTATTTTCAGGCAAAAAAAACCCCATTTTCCCTCCCCTCCCCTCCCCTGTTAAGTGGATCTCTGAAACACAGCCTAATAGTAATAGTAATTAGCAACCACGGCAGATAATTTACGCGTCAATTGAAAGTTTGCAACAAAATCACACCAGGATTGATTTATAACAGGAAGTCTAGTTCAGTTAAAACGAGCTCTAATCTTTTCTTGCTACTGATTGATAATTTGTTCTACAGGATGCATTTTTCCAGTGAAACCGCAATGCGTCACTGACCAACAATGCTAGTGAAATACCCCTGTTTCCCTCAGAATGTATACTTAAGACTTTTTGGGGTTAAACATTCTACTTTTCAACTTCACCGCATATATAAATCTTTTAGATTTTCTAGAAAGGATTTTCACAAACTGCATCAATATATGTAACTAGCACCAATTATATAAAGTTCTTTAATGATATCCACTTGAATCTTGAATCAATTATGTAGGCGAAGAAGACACTCCCTGGATTCCAGAGGAGGAAATATTACTGCAGGATGTCGTGAATAGCTAATATTACTGCAGCATCTGTCATAAATATTTATTCCTAGCTTAATCTTATATCTTTTTTTTTTTGACGCGGCACGAAGCTAACACGAAATCCGTAGGTTTGGGTTGACCCCATTACTTTGACATCTTTTTAATAGTCTGTGTTTTATGTCGTAATTTAAACCAATTAGGTATTTTATGTCAGAACTTGAAAGATAGAGAAATAAGCTGGGTATGATAATCTTTATCTTTATTCACATGCATATACACATGTAGCAAATTTGTTGATCCAATGTAGCAAGTTTGATGAATCTTGATTCTTCCTTTGTTAAAGTTTCTTATTTGATTTTACTTCTTATTTAGGATTTTTTTATTACAGTACCCAATGTTTGAAACCCTAATTACAAAGAACATATTAAAATTGGGCCCATTTGAATGCAGAAACTGAAGCATCTTGCGGTTTTAGGGATTCACCAGGTAATTTTGCTCTTTTTTTTGCATTTTCGGTGGGATTAATCAGCTTTTAGGATTTTAATTTATCATATATTACTTTAATTTCATACGATTTCAACTGTTCTAGAATCGGAATCTTCCGATCACCAGCAACAACTCGCCAACAAGGAGGCGGTTATCGGAGATCTGTACACTTTGGGCAGCTACTATATTCTCCATTTAATTTCAGGTAACTGCCACGAAAATTTTATGCAAAGGCATGAACCCATAAATTGTAAAGGGCTAAACATTTGGGGATATCATTTTTAAAAATGGTACTCGTTTCTTTTGTAGGTCATAAAAGGCACAATGTGAAGGCCATAGTTGTTACATGTAATGTTAATGCTTAAAAACTTGATTGTTTTTTTAAACCATTAGTTGTAATGTGAACTTAATACTTTAATATGATTGGCGCAGGTGCAAAAGGCAAATTTTCTGGTGGTTTTGACATCAGTGCATTTGGTGCACTGCACTGCAGGAAGGGAAAGGTATGAATATTGTATACATTGCGTCCTGTCTGTGTGTCAACTAGATATGGATATTAGGTGGTTTGACGGGTCAAAATGGGTCATTTATATATGAATCGGGCCAAGCTGACCTTACTTTTTGCAACACCTTTTGTCCTAGCTTTTGAATAATTTTTATAAGTTATGATATAGCTTTTGAATGAAATGAATTAGGAGGTTTAATGTTTGATGCATCAGGGGTATTTCCGTCTTTTTTTTGTTAACTTAAAAGGGAAATTCGGTCTTTTCAGGGGTATTCGGCATTTTTACATAAAGTGAAAAAGACTGAATTGTCCTTTAAAGTGCGGGGACATAATTATTTAACGTAAAATAAGCTTGACATTAAACTCTTTATTTATTTTTTTTTCCCTCTAATTTATAAGGGGTTTGTATTTGTCTTACCAAAGTGGCATGTGGTTCCTTCTGTTTTACAGAGATAAAAAGAAAGAATGTGCTTCAAATCAAGCTGCTTATTACCCTATTGGTGTTGACGTATTCTTATCTCCCCGTAAGATTGATCATATTGCACGCCTGCTTGAACTCCCAAAAGTTGAATCATCTGGAAAAATCCCTCATTTGCTTGTTGTAAATCTTCAAGTATGTCCCTTCTAACCATTAATTTTTTATTTCATCTCGTACATAAAAAAAAATCATAAGGTCAAATTTCGATGCGTATGCATTTTTAGATTCGTTTACCTTTCTACTTAACCAGATTTTTTATGTCTATAAATTAGATACCTTTAAACCCCCTACACTATTTCAAAATGAATATGACGGAAAAGGAATGAGTTATGTTTTGAACTTCCGCTTCATTTTAAAGAAAATATCAGGGTAAGATGGTCAATTGGTCATGTCTCATTTTCTCATCGTTCAAGCTTTCATATGGTTATGATAAACATTTTATTTCGAGTATTTATGTGTTTTATAATTTTGATAGAAAATAATTGATGATGAGGTGGAAAGGGTTAGAGGTTTCCCGGTAGATACAATTGCACCCTGCAGGGAAAGATTGAAGATCTTGGGCCGACTCACAAACTTAGAGGATCTTCAGTTGAGTTCCGCTGAAAGGAAGCTTATGAGTGCTTATAACAAGAAGCCCTTTCTCTCACGTCCCCAACATGAATTTTTCTTGGTAGATATATTTATTCCACGTTTTTTTTATCTCATGGTACTTTTTGACGTATATTAAGTATTTTTTTATTAATACTTAAGACCCCATTTTGAGTAACACAAAGAACTGTACATGTGGTAATACGGCACGAGGATTGGCTGGGTTACGGGTCAAAACGAGGTCAGGTTGTAAGGGTCAAACGTTTAAGTAATGTTGAAATGGGTCGGGTCAGCTTGTGCTGACCTGTATACACTTAGTCAAGTTTTATATTTTTCGGGGATGATGTGTTGATTATAAGTACTGTTAAAATATATACACATAAGGGTTAGCCGTAGGCTCAATATCTAAGCCTGGTAGAGTTCTTGGTTCATAGTCTATATGCTATATACATTTACTCGCCTCTCGGTAATATAGAATATAATTATGAATTATGATCTCATAAACACATCTTCACCAAAAAATAATATTATTGCAATAATGGCTTTAATTTAAGTCTTTTAATAAAACCCGTTTGACCCATTTGATATATTTTTGTTTCACCATCTACCCATTTACAAGTAGGTGGATGGATACCAAGTGTCACCTCTAAAGAACGAGTAAATTGCCATTTTAGTCCCTGAGTTTTGTCCAAATTTGCCAGTTTAGTCCAAATAGTTTTTTTTGTGCATCTGGGTCCCTGACTTTTACATTTTGTTGCCATTTTGATCACTTTGCCTAACTCCATCCAAAAACTCCATCTTTAACCAGGGGTATTTTGGGGATTTTCATTTTAAATGCTTTTAATTGCCATTTTGATCCAATTCCAAAAAATCAAAAAAATTCCAAAAAATCAAAAAAAATCCAAAAAATAATAAAAATTCCAAAAAATCATAAAAATTCTAAAAAATCCAAAATATTCTAAAAAATCCAAAAAATCCGTTTTGGCGCGAACCGTTCGACCCGTACCGTTTTGAAGCTGAACCGTTTCGACGCGAACCGTTTCGACCCGTACCGTTTCGAAGCCGAACCGTTTCAAGCCGAACCGTTTCGACCCGTGCCGTATCGAACCGAACCGTGCCGTATCGAACCGAACCGTTTCGAGCTGAACCGTTTCGCACCCAAACCGTTTCGAGCTGAACCGTTTCGACGCGAACCGTTTCGACCCGTACCGTTTCGAAGCCGAACCGTTTCGACCCGAATCGTGCCGTATCGAACCGAACCGTTTCGAACCCGAACCGTTTCGAGCTGAACCGTTTCGACGCGAACCGTTTCGACCCGTACCGTTTCGAAGCCGAACCGTTTCGACCCGTACCGTTTCGAGCCGAACCGTTTTGACCCGTACCGTCTCGAACCGAACCGTTTCGACCCGTACGGGTCGAAACGGTACGGGTCGAAACGGCACGGTTCGATACGGCACGGTTCGGTTCGAAACGGCTCGGTTCGATACAGCACGGTTCGGTTCGAAACGGTACGGGTCGAAACGGTTCGGCTTGAAACGGTTCGGGTCGAAACGGTTCAGTTCGAAACGGCTCTCAGTTCGAAACGGCTCGGTTCGATACGGCACGGTTCGGTTTGAAACGGTACGGGTCGAAACGGTTCGGCTTCGAAACGGTTCGCGTCGAAACGGTTCAGCTCGAAACGGTTCGGGTTCGAAACGGTTCAGCTCGAAACGGTTCGGTTCGATACGGCACGGTTCGGTTCGAAACGGTACGGGTCGAAACGGTTCGGCTTGAAACGGTACGGGACGAAACGGTTCGCGTCGAAACGGTTCAGCTTCGAAACAGTACGGGTCGAAACGGTTCGGTTTGAAACGGTACGGGACGAAACGGTTCGCGTCGAAACGGTTCAGCTTCGAAACGGTACGGGTCTAAACGGTTCGCGCCAAAATGGATTTTTTGGATTTTTTAGAATTTTTTGGATTTTTTAGAATTTTTATGATTTTTTAGAATTTCTATGATTTTTTAGAATTTTTATTATTTTTTGGAATTTTTTTTGATTTTTTAGAATTTTTTTGATTTTTTTGAATTGGATCAAAATGGCAATTAAAAACATTTAAAATGAAAATCCCCAAAATATCCCTGGTTAAAGATGGAGTTTTTGGATGGAGTTAGGCAAAGTGATCAAAATGGCAACAAAATGTAAAAGTCAGGGACCCAGATGCACAAAAAAAACTATTTGGACTGAACTGGCAAATTTGGACAAAACTCAGGGACTAAAATGACAATTTACTCCTAAAGAACCCACAAAATGTTTTAGTTTATTTTCTTTTCTTTTCGAGGTGTTAAAAAGATACCAATCTCTCTTTGGTTGCATTATTTTCATGTTGAATCAAATGTTTTATGTATAAATACTATGTTACTGTGCTGAAATATAGCTAATTGCAATTTAATGTCAAACATAGTTGTTTTATATGTTATTCATACATTTTGTTGTTTTGTTTTTCTATCATGTCTGGGCTAAGGCGTAATGGGCTTAGAGAAACTGAGTTGGGCTAAAGCGTATCGGGTTGTTAAATCATGTTCTGATGCCGGATGGGCTTACGGTAGAGGTGGGCATTTTCGGGTATTTTTATAACCCGGAACCGGTTCCAACCCGGAACCGGGTATGGGTACAAGTGAATGGAACCGGATGGTTAGTGGAACCGGGTCCGGGTATAACCCGGGTACACGTCATTTTTTTTAGAACCGGTAGAACCGGGTTCGGGTACTATAGAACCGGGTCCGGGTACTGTGCAGAACCGGTTACGGGTACTGACCAGAACCGGTTCCTCTGCGTATTTCAGAAAAAGTGGCTGTCGGCTACTGTTGTAACCGGTTCCGTCTGAAAAAGCTGTTTTTTTTTTTAAATTTTGACCGTTATAACCGGTTTTGAATTATAAAAATCGATTATTTCATCAAACTCTCAACACATTTCCAATTTTCATCTTCCATCACTCTTCTTTCCCATTTACATTCAAACAATCAAACCCGGAAGAACACTATGGCATCGGAAGAAGGAGTGGTTTTGATATTAGAAACCAAGCGTAACCCGGCTATTTGGAAAAATTTTGATTTGTGTTTGATGTCGGATAACCATGAGATGGCTCGTTGCAAGAATTGTGGTAAGTTCATGAAGGCGGCGGCAAACTCCACCCTCAAGAAGCATACCGACAAACATTGCCCGGTCACAAAGGCAAAAAAGGAAGAAAAGGGCGAAGGATCGGGTTCTTCTAATATGTAGTTTGGTGGATGCGTTTGTTTAGTTATGTTTGATGTGTTTGATGTGTTATGTTTTAAGTGTTATGTTTGTTTTAAGTGTTATGTTTTAAGTGTTATGTTTGTGAAATAATATCTCGTTTGTGGGAAAAAAAATCGCATATATATTCGTTTAAGTAGTACAAAAAGTCGGTTCTTTCGGTAATCATAATCGGTAATCAAAATCGTTTAACAGAACCGGTTCCGTGGGTCTGATCAGAATCGGTTCCTTCGGGACTGATCAGAATCGGTTACAATAATTTATTTTTTTACTCGTTTGCTTGAGGACGGTGCGACACTTTCACTTCCGCTACGCTTTGGTGCGGGAACTTCGTTACAATCGTCTTCGGAATCATTGGTCTCTACCTCGTCTTCCTCTTCATCCTCTTCTTCAATAATCTTGTGCTCCAACTCAACCTCGTCTTCGAGACTCGACTTATGTTGAACACGATCAACGCCGTCTAAATGGTCTTTTAGGCAAATTGCCATCTCTAGCGACTCCGGGGTTAATCTTGTTCTTCTAATCGACAATACCCTACCACTAAGAGAAAAAACACTTTCCGAAGCTACCGTGGAAGCTTGGACCGTTAGTAAATCACGAGCCATGGTGGCTAAAATCGGGAATTCCGATTCTTTAGACTTCCACCATGCCAAAATGTCAAAATTATTATACTCCTCGGCCGTCATAGTAAGTGCATCATCCCTTAGTTTATATCGGCCGAGTTCACTAGATGGTTCGTTACCCCTTTGTTGTTTCGCCGTTTCGTCTCTAACGACGTTCAACATGGTTATGATGGGGTCGGCAATTGTTTGATCTTTAGAATCCTTGCCTAACAAGGAGCCACAATGCTTGCATTGAGCCTTTTGCGAACCATCGCTCATCTCGACTAAATCCCAATTGCACCAAACATCCATATTGCGGCTATGCGATAATGTTCCCACCACAAATGGAGCATTTGAACCTTTTGGAACATTATTGACGGATGGGGAGTTTGTGCTTTTAGAGTTCTTGGAAGCCATTAGAAATTTGTAAAGAAGGTGAAGAAATAGATAAAAGAAGAAGATGAGTTGTGAAAAAAAAAAAGTGTGTTATTTATAGTATAACCGGTTCCAACGGTCATAAAGGAACCGGTTCCAACGGTCAGAATTGCATTTAATGAGTTACCATATTTCCAAGGAACCGGGTACAACGGTCTGATCCGCATAAGAATCGGTTCCAACGGTAACATACCGGGTACAGATAGGAACCGGGTACGAGTAGGAACCGGGTACGGGTAGAAACCGGGTACGGATAGGAACCGGGTACGGTTGACTTTTTTTAGAAAAAATGGGAACCGGGTAGTACCCGTCGGGTTTTTTAAACCTGGGACCGGTTCCTTTGAGCATCGGGTAGGAACCGGAACCGGGTCCGGGCCGGGTCCACTGGAATCGGGTAAGAACCGGTTTTTATGCCCATCTCTAGCTTACGGCAAGTGTGACCTGCTGCTATATAAATGAGGCATTGTCTTCATTCAAAAAGGATCTACATACCGCCAACTTCTCTCTCTTAAGTCAAATCCCTTATTTAGAGCATCGTGAGATCTTCTAATTCCTAGGATTTCAAGTCCGAGATCTTGTTTTGTTCATACTTCTTCCGGATCATTCGTATAGGGTTTCAATTTCTTTTTTCTCTTTTACAATCTCTTGACTTCTAGGTTTAGGATTGGTTTTGGTTCCAAGTGTTACAGAACCTGTTATCATTCGATTTAGTGAGAGTTGTATTTTAAATAAGTTCATTATTAATGATCTTTGTATGTTGGTGAGACATTATTGTGTGTGGTGATTGAATAAAATATAAGATATACCATTTTCTTGGATATATTGATGTACAAATTACTAAAATCCGTCACTCAACGGTCGCCTAAGAAACATAACTACCCGCAGCAACGCGCGGGCATTCCCACTAATCTTCCTATACTAATAAACGAAAATCTTTTTGTACACGTGTCACTCTCTGGTGCCTCCTCCCTTTTAATAATAGTATTACATATTAATTTTATACACAAAATATAATATAATATTAATAATATAGTTAGAGATAAACGTCTAAATTCAAATTTAAATAATAATTATCTATAACAAATATAAATATATCAAATAATATAATAAGTATAATATTATTTAATATAGTTAGAGATCAAACGTATAATTTCAAATTTAATTAATAGTAAATTACTTTTTGAGTCCCTATGTTTTAATGGTTTTAACCACTTGAATTCAGAATTAAAAAGTTTAACACTTTGAGTCTCTAACTGCTCATTCAAACCCTCTATAAAAAATTCAAAAAACTTTTTGTAAGGTTGAGTTCTCTAAGTTCTCACAACTTGTAGAAGTTTTCATTTTACCCTAACCATATATATTTGTTAAGATAAAATATATTATTTGGATATAAACTATAATTACTAATAAAGTATCAAATTACATGTACAAGTAGCGAAAATACAACTCTTCTTTATTTTTACTAATTTATCTAAATAAGTCATTTCATTATTTTTACTAATTTATCTAAATAAGTCATTTCATTAATAAGGATTATATATAAGTTTATAATTTACATTTTTCGTCACTCAACCCGTGTAATACACGGGGTTGTAAACTAGTATATACTAACTAAAAAATAATTCAAGCCGAACCGAACTGAGTGGACCTCTACTCATGCTTGGCTCATTTACAAACCGAACTGAGCAGGGCGGCTCGTTTACAACTGAGCCTCAAATTAAACGAGCATTTTATGAGCAATTTTCGAGCAAGCGACGAGCGGCAAGAGGGTTGGACGGTCCAAGGTGATAACCCATTTACCTAAGGGCAAAGGCTAATCAGCTTTTTACTTTTGAGTGAAATTACGGGCCGGCGTACCCAAGGCTAATTAGCTTTCATGTGTAGGTTGAGTCAGCTAAACCTAAGCCCAACTAAAGATTGGTAACAAACCAACCAGATATGATCATATGAGACTATGAGTGGTGAGCACGAGCCTGTTGACTGCTTAACATGATTAGAAAAACGATGTTTTATTATAAAAGAAAGTAATCTAAATCATACGGTAAAAAGATGTTATTTGATTATTTCAATCAAAAGTAAGTATACGATAAGTTCCGTAAAAAGATGTTATTTCAATTAAAAGTAAGTATACGATAATTTCATATTGTTTGACTCGCTCACCCCTTTGATCTTTTGCATTTACCTTTTTTAACGGGGGACAAGGTCGGCCCTGAGCATGTGCAGGGTGGGCGTCAGCTCGGACCCAAAACATAAAAGAGCCCGTAAAATATTTTATATGTTATATACATATATAATTAATACACTAGCTCCACATAAACAACAATCTAGTACAGTGATAGCCGGCTTTCCTCTTAAATCTCTGGTCTTAGGTTCGAGGCTGGCTATTTTAAAGTGATACTGCAGCTTGCTAATTGTTTTTAACATTGATACTGCAAAGCTTTACCATTTATTGGTTTATTTTAGTGATGCTCAACTATTTATAATTGTCATCCACAACCCTATATATTTCATTTTGTGTACAAAAGAACCATTGATATATTCTGCTTTTTCTCCTTTTTAACTTATACTTATCATTCACTTAAGTTTTCGTTTTCTTTTTTTTTAAACAACTAAATTCTTTTATTGTCCTAATATTATTATTTATATACTATTAATTTGTAACACACTTAGGCATCATGTTCTTGTACATTGTGTTTAAAAGGTGTTCTATGCTAAAGTATGTTGTACACTTAGTTTAGGTTCTTGTAAATAATAGATAATATGATATTAATTTGTAACATACTTAGGCATCACTTTCTTGTACATTGTGTTTAGAAGACGTTCTATGTTAAAGTATGTTGTACACTTAGTTTAGGTTCCTGTAAATAATAGATAATAGGATATATGTAATATGAAATGTATAACATTTTCAGGCTATAGAGGTTGTACATTGTGCATTGTATCTTATTTACCATCTATGTAGGTTTTATGCTTTTTATTGGATGATTTAGGCGGTGGATGATGACACATGATAAAACAAGGTTTACAAGTGCTAAACGGTTTTATGGTGTTCCGATGGTAATGCCAAAAAGGTGAATGGCCTCTGATAGCGGATTGGATTGCAAATGACCGACCAAATCACTAGATAATGCTGAATGTTGTGCGTCTGTGTAAGCTACATCGCCAGTGAATATCATCAGTAACTGATTGTTGTATAATGTATAATTGAGTTTACATAAAAGTTTTACTTCTTTTGTGTTTCGCTGAGCTGATAACGATCGAATCCTAACGTTTGAGGTGAAATACGAGCCCATAACAATTGAATCCCTCGCCGCAGCGCGTGAGGTAAAATATAAGTCCATAACGATCAAATCCCGGATCACATAACAATTGAATCCCGCACCGCAACGCGTGAGGTAAAATACAAGCCCATAACGATTCGATCCCATTAAGATTGAATCCCGTGCTGCAACGCTTGAGGTAAAATACAAGCCCATAGGGATTGAATCCCGCGCCGCAACCCGTGAGGTAAAATACAAGCCCATAACATTAATGATGTCACACCCCCAAAATACCACATGCATGAACCCCCGCGAGGCGTGTGACGTACCAGGATCTAGCCACTAATCATATTGAACTCATAGGTATATTTGAATAAAATTTTCATTTATTAACATTAAGTATTACAACATTACAAATAAATTACAGTGTACAGCGGAAGCATAATTCATTCGTTAAGTGTTTATAAACCACATGTAAAATCCATTAGTCTTCTGTTGCGATTCCATGTATCTCGACCCATGACCACTCAAGCCTCCCAGACAGCAAGTTCCAACAATATGCACCTAAAGGCCTGCAAGGCATGTAACAACGAGTCAACAACAAAGTTGAGCGAGTTCACAGTTGGTTGTCCAGTTTAAAGTTGTTTCATAAATCATAAGTTCATTCGAAAACCAGTAGTTAATCAGTTCCTTGTTTCCCAAACCATGCCCATAACCAGTGGGGGCTTCCCCATGTGAACCACTAGACCCGTTTACCATATCGACCACTGACTAAAGTAAGTTGGTGCCCTGACGTTAATGTCTATCATCATTGACTAGTGCCCATATCCATTAGTTCACGCCCGTCCTCTGCGGCACGGTGTGAGGCTTGTCAAACCTAAATAGCGCTATCTAACTAATGACCCGCTCGCCATTGGCCCGGCGGATTAAGTCGATATAAAAGGAGGGACTTCATGATAGAAAGTTTTGGTCTATTATCCGTGTTGTCACCCTTCAATAAAGAGGGTGTGTACATAATCTCCAAGCCAGGAGATTACGCAGGTTCCGATTAAATACTTATCACATGTTATCACCCTTCAATAAAGAGGGTGTGTACGTGTTCCAAACCAGGAGATCACGCAGTTTCAGTTTAAATATTTTACCCATTCCCAACCCTTGGGAATCCAATGCCTTGTGGAAAGTGTGAACTCACCTTTGGTTGCTCGGTTTGACTCTTAAAAATAGCTAACAGTCAAGGTCGGTCAATCACGTCCTAATACGATTTTCAGTTAGTCCATTAGTGGTTTCAAATAGGGCACAAAGTTCCTACACGTATCTAGCACGTAGCACATTTAATCATACAATGCTAACTATCACAACATAGTTTAGCGACAACACAAGTGTCACAAAAGGTTCAAAATACTCTTCAATAAAATTCAGCAATAGAGTGCATTTTCGGACAGTTTTCGGAGTGTTATCCGGAATTGTTCGTGTACAGTAAAATTCCCAAAAAATTACAGAATGTTTTAAACGATCCAAATATTATTATGTAAAGATCTTGGGATCCAATTCATCACCAATTATTTACTAAAAATCATTTACCGGGCTGAAATCAGATTCGTCACTTTCTAACTGTAGTCCACGGAAAAATTCTTTTAAAATTCATCGTAAGTCCGATTGACGAAATTTCAGTTGAAGAATTACAACGACATCAGTGGCCATCTACAGTACAAATTTCGTGACCGGAATCTATCCATATTTCAAGTTATAACGAAAAACATAACACACACTTTCTGCAGAAAAACGCAGCTTCAGTTGCTGAAACGAAATAATGTATTTAAAGTAGCAAACGATATCCAAAAATCATGATTCCAGCGCCATTAGAAGCGTATTTCAAAATAACACGTTATGGACTCAAGAAAATCCAGATTTCGTTAAATTATGACCCCGTTACAGCCGATTAAAGTTGGCTGTAACTGTGTAACATCTTACTGTTTTTGTTACCCGATCCCACAAACGATTGACTAGCAAACCCGCGACACAATAATATTAATTACAGTAGGTTATTAGTCATTTACACCAGGTTGAACATGCTCAACACCAAGAATTTAATTAGTCAATGATCAACCGAACTATCAAGATCTATCCCGTGCTCATAACCTTAGCGATTAACCGAACCCTTAATCAAGTATAACATTAGAAATTATATCCAACAACCCTATACTACTAGTATCATCATAGAACACATACACTCAACAAGAATCAGAAAAAAAACGCGGCCGAGATACGAACACTAACAACTGAGATCATGTATAAACTAATAGAGCTAAGAAGCAAAAACTCTAGATGCAAATACCTAGCGATGAGGGAGCTCGGTTACGTTGAAAAAGAACAAGATTCTGAAGTCTCTTGAGCCCTTGTTAGCGTCACAATGGAGGAAAGAAGTCGCAGGTTTTAAGGGGTCAAGGGTTGGGAAGTTATAATATATCTCATACAGTTTACTACGTATTTTATTCAAACAAGGTTATCCAATTGTATTCAAATTAGGTTATCAAATATTGGGGTTAGGACTCATGGGCCGTTGACAACACCAAAAATAGAGGAAAGTGTGGGTTGAAATTAAATGGAAAGAAAGTATTAAAAACAAAGGAAGCTTCACGATTTCTTTTGTTGATCTCTTTTGTTCTTGCCATCACTTACATATTTAAATACATACATTTTTTTCAACTAATAACAATAGAGTATAATGATCATGCTAGCATAAGTTTCGGGTTATGCGAGTGGGTCGAATCGACAAGCAAGATATGTACTTTGGTTCAAATGGTTCGGGTTGGTTAAACACAATATGAATTTGGTTTCAAGTACATGTTTGCACACTATAAATTAGATAAGTGTAAATTTGATTCGTCGAATAAGACAAGTATATAATTATAGCGAAACGAACAGTTTTTACCTCGAAGTTACGGGTTGTCACATCATCCCCAACTTGAAAGAAATT
The DNA here is from genome assembly GCF_002127325.2 of Helianthus annuus. Taxonomy (NCBI): domain Eukaryota; kingdom Viridiplantae; phylum Streptophyta; class Magnoliopsida; order Asterales; family Asteraceae; genus Helianthus; species Helianthus annuus. The sequence continues at coordinate 118,427,852 of NC_035435.2, forward strand.
TCGTCCCGAAATTTAGCACGTAGTTACTGAGGAAGCTAGTTAGGTAGCGTAGTTTTCCTGGGGTGTCACATCATTCCCCCGTTGGTTTGGAATTTCGTCCCAAAATTCCGCAGTAGCTTCAGCCTCAGTAGTGGTTTCATTGTTCTCGAACAACTGGAGATATTTGTGTTTCATTTGGTCTTCTCGTTCCCAGGTAAACTCTGGGCCACGATGGGAGTTCCAAAGAAGTCAAACAATAGGTATCCTGGTGCGTATGAGAATCTTGACCTCCCGGTCCAAGATTTCCACTGGTTCTTCGACAAATCGCAACCAATCGTCGATGGTGAGCTCCTTGAAAGGAAATGTGAGGGTTTCATCTGACGGACACTTCAACACATGGAATACGTTGTGAATTCCACTGAGTTCTTCGGGTAGGTTCAACCTGTAGGCCACCTTGCCAATTCTCTCAGTGATTTCGAAAGGTCCAACACATCGCGGGTTGAGTTTGCCTCGTTTACCAAAATGAACTACACCTTTCCAAGGTAAGACTTTAAGTAGCACTCGATCCCCAACCTGGAACTCGAGTGGTTTCCTGCGCTTATCAGCGTAGCTTTTCTGACGGTCATGAGCTGCCGCAATTTGTTGTCGTATCTGAGCAATCTTCTCTGTTTTGTCTACGACGAGTTCTGGGCCAGTGATTTGGCTGTTTCCATCTTCTGCCCAACAAGAAGGTGATCGACACTTCCGCTCGTACAATGCCTCGAACGGAGCAGCCTGGATGCTGGTGTGGTAACTGTTGTTATACGAAAACCCCACTAAAGGTAGATACCGCTCCCTGCCGTTACCAAAGTCGATTACACAGGCTTGAAGCATGTCTTCAAGAGTTTGGATGGTGCGTTCAGTCTGCCCATCCGTATGTGGATGTTATGCTGTGCTCATGTCTAGACGTATGCCAAAGGATTTGTGCATCGCTTGCCATAAATCAGATGCAAATCGTGGGTCGCGATCAGAAATAATGGAGGTTGGCATCCCGTGCCTAGCAACCACTTCTTTCAGGTAGATGACTGCAAGTGTAGAAAAACTTATCCGTTTCCTTGATGGCTTGAAAGTGTGCTGGTTACGTGAGACAATCAATGATCATCAGGTGATAATGTTTCCATTTCGAGTTGTAAGTAGCCCAGTGATAAAATCCATGGCAGTCAGTTCTCATTCCCATGTGGGTGTTTCTGGTTGCTAATACTTCACCTTGACTTTCTCACAAGTCAACATCATTCCCATACCCAGCTAGGTGAGCCTTCATGTCCGACTACCAGTACAAGGTTTATAAATTCTAATGCCTCTCATCGAACCCAGACGGCTAGAATATCGAAGCCGATGTGCTTTGCTCAACACGAGTTCCCTACAGTTGCTGTATAATGAGACCCACATTCGTTCCATGAGGTAACGAGTATCGTCCGACCGGTCAAAGGTTGCTTCTCCACGCCCCGCATGGGTTCAACTTAAAAATTCCTCTTCCTTCAGTTCTCCAGTTTAAACAGAGCGAGTCTGATCCGGTAAGTTAGAGTCGATAGAGAGCTGCAGAGCTCGTGTACGTTCAGGTTTCGCAGTCGTATTCATCCATAGGTTCCATCTAGCAATGTCATTGTATGCTTTAGCTCTTTCGAACATCGGTACATGGGAGGCCCTTGTGATCGGTCTAAATAACGCATCTGGTACCGTCCAAGTGATGCCTCCAAGTAAATACGAAGACCACGGTCTTCACCGCCGGTTGTGTAGTGCAGTTCCTCTTGTAACTCCATTACGTAAGTCATCACTCTCTTGTGTTGCGTCGACGTGTAACTGGGACTCTGATTCGAACCATAAGGATATACCACGGAATCACCCGCACCCTCGGGTAGAGACGATGCTCAGTGCCTTGCAGAGTTGGGATTCGAAAGCTGAAAAGACGTCCTCCTGTTCTGCCTTTCACGAACACAGCACCCTGCTGTGCTAGAGAGATTTAAGCTGCGCGACCTTCGAAAATCCTGTGATTTATCTGCGATAGTATCAAGAGAGACCAAGAAATTGTTGTATCCTCAAAGGACTCTTTGGTGTCAATCAGTTTCCAACCCAGACAGATCTTAGCGAGGTCCACGTGCATTCCCACTTCGCTGATTATATGTCCAAAAGGTACCTCTCAAACCCAGAAATTACATTTAACAAGACTTTGGGCGGTGTGGCTCTTCCCTCAGGAGCTCTCAAATAAGATACAAAGCTGTCCATGACGTTCTTTCCTCCCCAAAGGTCATGGAATACAAAGTCGAATGGCCGAATTGTGTCTGATAAGCCGCTTTAATAACATTCTCCCCTTGGACTTCCATCTGATATTAGTTCGCTCGTAAATCGATCCTCGAATAAGAGTTCGTCCCTTGCAACTAGTCGACAGGTTGTCAATACATGGTCGAAGAAAATGGTTCTCTACTGTCGCCTTGATGAGTTTTCGATAACCAGTACTCATATCCAATGATAACTGGGCTCCCCAAAGTGAAAATTAGATCCAACAAAACTTCTGTCCAACAGTTCCTGTAGTTGATTAGGCAGTTCTTGCAACCCTCCTGGTGCAAGACGGCACGAAGTATAAGTAGTCAGGGTTGCCTCTTGCGTGCGATCAAGCTGAGATTCTGCCTAACAGTTGTAGAGATGATCCTGGAAGTTCCTCGGGTAGCACATGGAGAGTAATCACGAATAACTGGTGGATCCTCGATCCCCTTTTCCTAACCTTACGTCTATAACAGTTGCTAACATTGTGGGGTAATCCCTCCGTAGACACTCCTGGCTTTCCTTGCTGAAATGACGCTAACCGTTGCGCCACTCTGACGTGTTAGAACAGATAACAATCCTCCACGAAGGAGAGGGATACGTAGAATCGTCTCCTCACAGGGTACATCTATCAAGAACACAGAAGAAAGGTCGATGTCGAACACTTGTCCCACAAGGTTGAGTTTGCATCCCAATGATCATATGAGGTTTCCATTGTCTTGCCATCAGCCGATTCCACAACATGTTGGGTTTTAAGAAGCATCAGGGTTATAGAGAACAGAGACGAAGTGATTCGTTACCAAGAACGTGTATGCCACCATGTTATTACAATCCTGGCGTTGCCCACACCAATCCTAAATGCCCCTCCATGAGCATCATTTCCCCTGTGGTTGTTCTCGTTGCAAGGATTTCCAGTACGACCGTCATTTCCTTGGTTGTTGTCGTTTTGATTTAGCAAGAGCCACTCCATGTCGTAGGCACCTTCACTTCTATACTGTTGGTCGCCATTCCAAGTACCTTGATGTTGCCGTGACTGTTTCCTCTGATGTTGTTGTTTGAAACGGAGCTCTACGATCTTTCATCAACAGGGTCCATCCTTTCATATTCCATGCCACGTTCTAAGGCGCTACTCACTGTGCTGGCAGTTACCCACTCCACATTTAGTCGATTGTCGTTGCTTATGTCCCGATTGATTCGTAAGAGTTTACTCCCATGAGTTGCTGACAAGGGTAAGGATTCGATTGAAGCCAATTCGCTGGTGCTCGTTACCGGTAATCAAGGTCGTCAAAGTACCGAGGTCGGTCAAGTACTACGCTCATCCTCCGGTCCATCGATGTTGCAAGTTGTTTGAGTATACACGGTATGTTACGAGAGTGTTGCAGAAGTGAATTCACTTCGGGATCCAAGGCGTCAATACGTTAAGTTCCAGCGAACGAAGAAAGGTGAGAAAGATATAGACCAATCATTGTCGTTGCAACACCCAACTCGGGGATGTCCGTAGAAGCACCTAACATTCCACACAGTTCGCTAGGCGTTCAGACGGGTGTTCAGGTAATACTCGATAGCGTCAAGATTCGAAAGGATCCAGAGAGGATTGGAAAGTTCACGTTCGAGTAGGGGATAATCACTGCTATGACCCCTATAGGTTTGTTATGTTTCATATCGATCAAATAACGGAACGAAACCCCTTTTTCACTTGTTAAGCCTCACTGGGACTCACATGCACCCCACGTTATTATTATTATTATGTGTGCACCCACAATAATATTATGATTTGCATGCTCATCTCAGCTCCTCTTAACTCATGTCAAACGGTTCCTCAAACTCGAGTAGCTAACAAAGAGCATCACGAAGCGTAAGTCATGAAGGTTTAGGGAAATACCACCCTATGAGTCACATAACACATGCAAGTAATACGTGAATTCATACTGTTGTGCTAAACGTGCAATCACATGCAATATCATATGTAAGTGTTCACTAGTTATGCAGTACAATGAGTATACGAGAGACGAATCTTGCAATCTAGAGTTGAGTGTCATGGTCATATTCACGTTTTCAGAATTGTTCGGTTATAGTCTGGTTTTACAAAAACGTTTTCCCCTTTTTAAAACCAAGTTCACTATAACCCATGGCTCTGATACCAATCTGTCACACCCCCAAAATACCACATGCAGGAACCCCCGCGAGGCGTGTGACGTACCAGGATCTAACCACCAATCATATTGAACTCATAGGTATATTTGAATAAAACTTTCATTTATTAACATTAAGTATTACAACATTACAAATAAATTACAGTGTACAGCGGAAGCATAATTCATTCGTTAAGTGTTTATAAACCACATGTAAAATCCATTAGTCTTGTGTTGCGATTCCATGTATCTCGACCCATGACCACTCCAGCCTCCCAGAAAGCAAGTTCCAATAATATGCACCTAACGGCCTGCAAGGCATGTAACAACGAGTCAACAACAAAGTTGAGCGAGTTCACAGTTGGTTGTCCAGTTTAAAGTTGTTTCATAAATCATAAGTTCATTCGAAAACCAGTAGTTAATCAGTTTCTTGTTTCCCAAACCATGCCCATAACCAGTGGGGGCTTCCCCATGTGAACCACTAGACCCGTTTACCATATCGACCACTAACTAAAGTAAGTTGGTGCCCTGACGTCAATGTCTATCATCATTGACTAGTGCCCAGATCCATTAGTTCACGCCCGTCCTCTACGGCACGGTGTGAGGCTTGTCAAACCTAAATAGCGCTATCTAACTAATGACCCGCTCGCCATTGGCCCGACGATTAAGTCAATATAAAAGGAGGGACTTCATGATAGAAAGTTTTGGTCTATTATCCGTGTTGTCGCCCTTCAATAAAGAGGGTGTGTACGTAATCTCCAAGCCAGGAGATTACGCAGGTTCGGATTAAATACTTATCACATGTTGTCACCCTTCAATAAAGAGGGTGTGTACGTGTTCCAAACCAGGAGATCACGCAGTTTTAGTTTAAATCCTTTACCCGATCCCGCAAACGATTGACTAGCGAACCCACGACACAATAATATTAATTACAGTAGGTTATTAGTCATTTACACCAGGTTTAACATGCTCAACACCAAGAATTTAATTAGTTAATGATCAACCGAACTATCAAGATCTATCCCATGCTCATAACCTTAGCGATTAACCGAACCCTTAATCAAGTATAACATTAGAAATTATATCCAACAACCCTATACTACTAGTATCATCATAGAACACACACTCAACAAGAATCAGAAAAAAAACGCAACCGAGATACGAACACTAACAACTGAGATCATGTATAAACTAATAGAGCTAAGAAGCAAAAACTCTAGATGCAAATACCTAGCGATGAGGGAGCTCGGTTGCGTTGAAAAAGAACAAGATTCTGAAGTCTCTTAAGCCGTTGTTAGCGTCACAATGGAGGAAAGAAGTCGCAGGTTTTAAGGGGTCTAGGGTTGGGAAGTTATAATATATCTCATACAGTTTACTACGTATTTTATTCAAACAAGGTTATCCAATTGTATTCAAATTAGGTTATCAAATATTGGGGTTAGGACTCATGGGCCGTTGACAACACAAAAATTAGAGGAAAGTGTGGGTTGAAATTAAATGGAAAGAAAGTATTAAAAACAAAGGAAGTTTCACGATTTCTTTTGTTGATCTCTTTTGTTGTTGCCATCACTTACATATTTAAATACATACATTTTTTTCCAGCTAATAATAATAGAGTATAATGATCATGCTAGCATAAGTTTCGGGTTATGCGAGTGGGTCGAATCGACAAGCAAGATATGTACTTTGGTTCAAATGGTTCGGGTTGGTTAAACACAATATGGATTTGGTTTCAAGTACATGTTTGCACACTATAAATTAAATAAGTATAAATTTGATTCGTCGAATAAGACAAGTATATAATTGTTTTGCAAAAGCGAAACGAACAGTTTTTACCTCGAAGTTACGGGTTGTCACAAAGGATATAATGATTGAATCTCGTGCCTCAACATATGAGGTAAAATACAAGCCTAAAAGGATTGAATCCCGCACCACAACGCGTGAGGTAGAATACAAGACCATAACAATCGAATCTTGCGCCGCAACTTATTCGTAATAGGGTACTAAAGTATGTATATGTTTTACAAAATTCTAAATATAGCGTATGTTCGGTTCGTTATATATAGTACTTTTAATGTAATAGGGTATTAATGTATGTATAGTGTTTCACAAAATTCTAAATATAGTGTTACGACGTGCTTATATTTCTTTACTTTTCGACGTAAATTTTATTAGAAACTTACTCGAATTTGTTTGGTTCATTACAATACCCGAATCGGTTCAGTCCAAAGTAAACCCAAATTGGGCCCTCGCCAATCTGTTTAGTACTTTAACTGGCTGAAATTTGCTTGAGTTTTTTAGTACCAATAGGCCTAATCTGTTTAAGTGGCCCAAAGTTGATTCAGATTTTAAATGCCATTCTGTTTAAACAACTAAATCCAACCCCCAGGCGGCTCAAATGTTCAAACATTCAAACCCAATTAAAATAAACACTAAATGTTGATTAAGGTGGGAGGGGCGGTAAAAAAAAAAACACAGTGACGTGGGGCTGATTGAGGCAACAACAACAATGATGTGAGATTTTGCAAAGGGTTTGATCGAATGATTGAGTGACGCAACAACGACCCTAAATTCTTGTTTTACTTGGGCGGGTAGGGCCCGAGTTTTTTTTATCTCGCACAAGGCCTAATTTTTTTTAACATTTTCGGAGACGGCCCTGATAGGGAACAACAACATTTTATGACCGCATAGAAAGAGCGACACGAAAGATATATATTTTTTTCGAATAAATGAAAACCAAATGTCTTATAAACCTTGCCAATCGTGGATGATGAAAATACATCAATAATTAATCTTCTATTCAAACACGCGACAAAAGAGTGAAGCAAACTTAGAAATAAATGATAAATCATATTATAATATGATAAAGTCTGTTAACATCTCCGTTCAAATTGGATGTCCGAAGCAGCAGATAGCCTTACATGAACAATAGAATCGTGCATATGAGAAGCCAAAATAATGTTACACATGTCAACTTTTTTTTTTTCCTATAAATGAGTTGTTCCAATATTCAACCTATGAAATTTACGGATAGTAATCTTTGTTTGTTATGGTATAAAACTAGAGTCAATTACGTTTTTGCCCCCTGTGGTTATATCACTTTTACTATATTAGTCCAAAATAAGAATTTTTAACATATATACCTCAATGGTCTCTATAACTAACCATTTTGGCTCCTAAGTCTAACCATTTTGGTCCCTTGTTCTTTATAACTAACCATTTTGGCCCATATGATCTCTAGACTTAGTGGCCAAAATGGTTAGTCATAGAGACCATGAGAACAGATATCTTAAAAATTCTTATTTTAGGCTAATATACTAAAAGTGATATAACCACAAGGGCCAAAAACGTAATTTACTCTATAAAACTATAAAACTTATTCTACATACATATTATAATGAGTCTGCTTATAAATGAAAGAGAAAATCATAAAAATATTCATTTATAGTGTGTTATACTTTTGTCAGAAACAAATCACTATTTTTTTTTTCACGAAACTTTAAAAGGTTTCCCACCGATAATGATTTAAACTAATGTTAGACGTATTAAATCACAAACAAATTCCCTTATGTATTGTTTTGCGCTTATATATTATGATATTATCATTCGTCTATAGAACGCAAATCGTTAGAATCCATATAAGTAAAAATAAATATGCTAGTAAAAGTAAATACGTTACTGTAAACCAAGTATTTTTAACAATATAATCAGAAAAAAAAAAATTGTAAAGAATGCAAGACGTACAACATGGAAAATATAGAATGGAAAAAGGAAACGGAGGTGCTGACACATACCCATTACATGAGTACAATTTGCATAGTTTTGGGTTTTATTCAATTTGCCAAGAAAAGCACCATTTAATTCACTCACTTGCACGCCAATTGACCTTTTGCTCATACACTGACTCAATCCACGTACCACTCCTATCCTTCCTATCCTAGAATGGGTCAGGTATGGAGCGGGTATGACTGATTCCATACCCATAGCCGGTTGTAAAATCTTACATACCTGACCCATTATCCGTCGGGTATCGGGGGTATATCCGTTAGTGTTTTAAAAAATTCCTTTTAAAATTTTCATGTATAAATTTTTTATTTTCCTTTATAATTTTATGTTTTTAAAATCTATACAGTATACTAAATTGTGATAAATAACATACATATTATCATCACCTTAAAATTCTTTGAAATAATTAAATATGTAAACATATTATATTATTTATCTAAAAAATAATTTTGTATTTGTAGCATATAAATATAAATAATGTAATCAAAATACATATTACAAAATAAAAGTTTATTTTTTAAGTAATGAAACTACTAAAATGAAAAATTATAAAATAATAGTTAAGAAATTATAAAACAAAAGTTAAAAGTTTCAGGTATATGTTTCAGAGGGTAAACGTGTATAAAGTTTCAGGTAATCGGGTCGGGTATCACCTAATCTCATACTCGTCATATACCCGCAAAATATTTTTTTCCCATACCAATATCCGTCCCAAATACTTCGGGTTTCGGGTTGTACCGAGCGGTTCAACCGGGTTGACTAACTAACTCTATAATTTCATAAATTACAACATTAACTCAAAAGTTATTCCAAAAATGAATGATTACGTATTAAAAGATGATCCAAAAGTAAATCCATAATAAAAAATAATCCAAAAGATAATCGAAAACCATTCAATTTCCCAACAAGTTTTTTTAAATGAAAGTGTACGATATATTTAATCCATTTGAGTGTTGAATACATCAACTATTTTCGTTTCATACAATATTAAATAAGAACTTTTAGTTACGAATAATCATAATATATAAAATTACATAAGATAAGTAACATATATATTGAAAATAAGTATCAACTCAAACTAAAATAACCTTGTGCCGGTACCGGTATTACGTTTCAAACCGGTATACCGTATTTTACCGCCGGTACAAACCTTATGCCGTTTCACTTATTTACCGGGGTGTTTCGTACCGGATTTACCTCTGGAAACGGTAATACCGGTATAACCGTATAGTATTTACCGGTTTTTAAAACATTGCCTATCGGGCTCGGGTTTTGTTGACATCCCTAATCCTTTCCTTTTCTTACTAGTATTTACATTTCCAACAATACAATTAGAAATCATATCATATAATTTAATACTGCAATTTTATAATTAGAAATCTTATAATTATTGCATTTTGAAGATCCCAGAAAAGAATAATTCTGATCCAAATGGAACGGATCCAATCCAACGCCAAGTGACAACATGCATCGGATCTACATAGGCCCATAGTTTTTTTTTCTTAACCGATGCACGTGAGCACTGAGCACCTTCGGATTGACACTAATGAAATGTGGTTTGGATAGGAGACTATAGTCTTCGTTGACAGAATTAATGGGTATATAGACCAGATTGGTAAAGTAGGGAATCATTCGGTCATTCTCCCTCACTCACTTATCACTTACAACTCTATTATCTCGATTCATACTGATCCTCATGTTGGTGAGTAGTCACACATAGATCCATCGCTTTTTGGAGAGGCTAACCGTGGTTTATTTGTGTACGTATTTCGTTGGAGAAGTTGCATTATGTTATTAGAGTAGAAATAAATCAACATGAATTGCTATTGGATGGTTTTTTTTCTCTTTATTGACGTCATGCGTTACATTAATATCAATGTGACATCATACCTAGCTCCTTGTGTTTTTTCTTTTGCAAATTAAAGTGTATTTTAAACACAATAAAAGAAAACAATACTATTTATTGATACCAAATTAAAAGTTGATGTGGTTGTCAACAATCTCTAGCTCAGCTGGTGGGTTGGCTGGTTGTCTCCATTGGAGGCGTCGGTTTGATCCCTGGCTGCTGCAGGGTGAGACATTCGGGTGAAGGCTTGGCTCGGGATTCATCCTGGGTTCGAGTCCAACGGGGGGCGAGGGTTTACCCATTCTACGGGGTTCCCGCACATAAGGGGTGTGCTACGTTTTCTAGCGGTGGTCGAGTAGTCGGCCTTTGGATATAGCTCCGAAAGGGTGGGTTTACACGTAGAAAGCAGTTAGCCGTTAAAAAAAAGTGGATGTGGTCACATGTAACATTTATTTAGTAACCTAACGAAGTTAATTAGGTGTCATCTTCTCGAGTGAGCAATCAATTTACCATACTTGAAGGGTGGCTCATGCATTTAGCAGATAGCCATGGGTGTAAAGTGAAAAATTAGGAAATGTACAATGAAAGAAGTTGGCATTAAATGGGGGAGGACCATATGAGATTGACCTCACACCACAGGGACAATTTGACGATTCAAAATAGTTGGTATCTCAGTCTGCCTTTTTAGCTTCATTATTACTTATTACAAATAAAGAATAAAGAATGTTTGTTAGGGTGTGTTTGGTATTAGGGCTTGTACATTAGCAATGAGAATGGAAGTAAAAGGACATTAGGGTGAACGGTGTGGTAGAGAAACACAGCCGGTAAACAACTTTACCGACGCAGTAAACCACCGCCAACCACAAGTTTACCGATTTTGCATTGCTTGTTCGGTGAATCTACACCGATTCGGTGAGAGGGAGGGAAAGTGGGAAAGTGATGGGTGTGTGGTGAGGTCCATTCCTTCTCAACCAATCACACATTTTTCCCTCTTTTTTTTAAATAGTTTACCTAAACCCCTAGGTAAACCACCGCCAACGTTTTTGAGCATTAGGTAAACAAATTAGGTGAATTGATATGGCACTGTTTGATTGGGTGAATTGGATTTACCTATTCCAAATGTTTAACCACTCTCTTCACCCTTAGTGATAAGAGCCCTAAGTACTGTATAAACACAAAGTTTTCTTTAGGGATATTGGATTTTAATAATCCAAACTATTCGTTATTGGCCGTCAACAGTCTTAACTTTAAAAATAACTACTGACAGTCCCAACTATTTACATATTGGCCACCAATGGACCCTAACTAACAGAACCTTAACGTCGTTAGTCTCTGGTCGCCGGAAAACCATTTTTTTGGTAGAGAAAGGTTTCTAAAGGTCTGATCTAAAGTTACAAAGAGGTCTGGGATGAACATGTTAAGTTTTCCAGCTAAAAAGTTGAGTTTTCCGGCCAAAAACAAGTTTTCCGACCAAAAAAAGAGTTTTCCGGCGACTTCAATAATTTGGGCTTTTACTAGAAAAATGTTCCTAAAGGTCCGTAGGGTTACAAGAGGTTTGGGACGAAAATGTTGAGTTTTCCGGCTAAAAAAGAGTTTTCCGGCCAAAAACGTTTTTCCGGTGATCAGAGACTAACTGTGTTAGGGTTCTGTTAGTCAGAGATCCATTGGAGGTCAATATGTTAATAGTTGTGACTGTCATTGGTTATTTTTGAAGTTGAGACTGTCATTGGTTATTATTGAAGTTGAGACTGTTGACGACCAATGGCAAATAGTTAAGATTATTAAAATCAAGTATTCTTTTTCTTTAAAAGTAACTTATTACCATTACACAATGGTATAGCCTTCTATCTTTACCTCATGTTACGCTATCTCCTTTCGTTTCACGCCCCTTCACTCCACATCACAACCACATCATAAAATTATAACCACCTCAGTAACACATTACCCATCCACTTTTCTTCACTTTCTTTCACTAAGAGACCTACTCAGACCTACTATCGTTTCACTAATCAATACCCATTAAAATGATATGTATACTAAATAAAGTTAAAAACATTAAAAAGAAAAAAAATATGATTGTTGGAGAGATATGGGACCCGCCATCACACACCCCACCACGCCGTTCCCCGCTCCATACCTTCCCCAACTCCGCCCCATTCCTCGCTTTCCACGCCAAACCCCTTTGCCACATGGTAAGTGGCGTTAGATTAGATGATAGCACACAACCTTATATCTGTAAAACACTTCGTACAAATACATTTTGCAGTTGTCTTATTTATCTACTTAAAAGTGGTTCTATATTAAAGTCTCTCAACTCCTTTTCAAAAGTGGTTCTATACTTCTATGTTAAAGGTCTCTCAACTCACTTTTTAAATACATAAATGTATTTTCAATTTTTTTTATAAACCATGCATACCTTTAGTTGTTAAGGAGTATTTGATCCTCATGAGTCATGACTAAAGGTTAGGGAAATTAACCAAAATAACGTCATTGATCAATAGAATTATGAATATAGTCTTGACTTTTTTGAATTGCTGATATAGTGTTGACTTTTTCATCTCCTGCGTCACATAACGCAACACATTACTCATCTGCGCCATCTATAATATGCAATTTTGCTCCTGCACCAAACCCTTCACCTCCTACGCCGCACCATCTTCTTGTGTGCCATTCTCTCCGGTGCAACTTTTTCTCATGCGTCATTTTCGTCTTCCTACGCCAAAAGGACACGTGTTTCTGTATCTGGTTAAGCGGTAACTTAATAATACTTATGGCTATTTTAATAGTTTTCTAGCCAATATGGCTATTTAGGTGATATTCCCTTAAAAGATATGATAAGTTTGATCTTAGGTTTTACTAAGCAAAATTATTTTCAATAGCATCTATACTATATAATAAAAGAAACCACTTTTGGGACACTTGTCATCATATTAGGGCATCTCTTATAGATAATTATTATTTTAATTTAATTTTTTTTAATTAATTATAGATAACCCTCCTATTAAATATTATTTAATATTTAATTAATATCTTATGGATAATTATTATTTAGTTTAATGTTCTTCTTATTTATAATATTATTTAGAGAAAATTACGATTTTGACCCCTGCAGTTATATCACTTTTACCCTTTTAGACCAAAAATCTTTTTTTCAACATCTGAACCCCCAACGTCTTCTTTTCTAACCCTTTTGACCCCTAACACTAACTCCATCCATTAAATGTTAGAGGCCAAAAGGATTAAAAAAGACGTTATGGGCCAAAAAGGTTAGAAAAAAAGACGTTGGGACTTAGATGTTAAAAAATTCTTTAGAAAAAATTACGATTTTGGCCACTGTAGTTATATCACGTTTACCCTTTTAGCCCAAAAAAGAATTTTTTAAACATCTGAGCCCCCAACGTCTTCTTTTCTAACCCTTTTGGCCCCTAACACTAACCCATCCATTAAATGTTAGGGGCCAAAAGGGTTAAAAAAAGACGTTAGGAGCCAAAAAGGTTTGAAAAAAAATCGTATAATACACGAGGTTTTTTAAGGATATATATTTTTTATTATTTAGTATAGAAAATTACATTTATTCAAACCGTGTAATACGCATATTTTTAAAGATGTAATTTTTTTATTATTTGGTATATGAAATTACATTTATTCAACCCGTGTAATAAATGAGGTTTTTTAAAGATGTATTATTTTATTATTTGGTAAACAATATTACATTTATTCAACTCGTGTAATACACGTGGTTTTAAAGATATAACTTTTTTATTTTGTATATAAAATTACATTTATTCAACATGTACAATATTGTTTTTATAGATATAACTTTTTATTATTTAATATATAAAATTATATTTATTCAACTTGTGTAATAAAGAAGGTTTTTAAAGATATATTGTTTGATTATTTAGTATATAAAATTTATTTATTTAACCCGTGTAATACACGGGGTTATAACCTAGTTTGATCATATTTAAACATTATCATCATACGTATTTGATCATATTTAAACGTTATCATATTACCTAGAAGAAAACAAAGCGACTCTCATCATTCTTTCTGTCCCTGTCCTTTTATGTAGAAAGCGACATATCAAAACACCATCCTTTATTACACAACCAACTTGAGTCAAAGTCAAACCCACATTAATATTTCTTTGTTGACACAAAAATGATCAATTTCAGTACATCAAAATTGTACTTCAATGCATTATGAGTTGTACTCTTCGTGGTGGTTCAGAAAAAGATCCACACAAAGTCACAAACTATCCTCTACTTTCTTTCAACCCTATTATCACATACTCTCCAACTCTATAAATAGCTGAACCACTAAATCACCTTCTTCATAATATGGTGGTTCACACCTAAACCCATTTTCTCTAAACCATTTTCTCTTTGGGTCCTAACCATGGTCACATTGGCTAACCACCGGGTTTATTGCCTCATGGTCATTTGTGATCTTGGTCCAAGTGACCATGTTAAGTTGATAGAGCAAGAAAAAACAATTTAATCGTAGTGTTGGCGGTATCCCTCCTGAGCTTATCCTTCTTATATCGTTTCTTTCTTTCTTTGAACTTGTAAATACTCGTTTCTTTTTTCTTGACCTTGCAAGCCCGCACCACCATCAACTTCTTCAAGAAAAGACACTCGCTCTGATGTGAATGGTGGAAGTTTGGTTTTCTTATTTATATTTTATTAAACATAGTTCTTTAGCCATTGTGTTAGTATGACCACGAGTTTTTAGAGTTGGACATTGTTATAATATTTCCAATATGATGTGTATTCTATTGATAAAACTTATAAATAAAGTGTGGGATAAATTGTTTTGATATTGTCAGTCTGATGTATGTTTTATCGACCTGTTGGCACTAGAGGTGCACAAAAAAACTGGAACCAAAAAGAAAAACCGGATCCGGGTATTAAAAACCTGTTTTTGCGTACCCGAAACTGTACCCGATCCTACCCACTAGGTACACATAAAGTATAGATTTATATTGAAAAAACCCGGTTTGTGCACCTCTACTTGGCACGTGTATGAAGAATTGAAGATATTTGGATGTGCAGCCATGTTCAAACCCGTCTTAACTTTCAAATTTTCAGTTGATTCGGAAATTATTAATTCTATTTTTCGCTTATGATTTTATTTGAAATTTTGGATTACTAATTTATTATTTTACATTGATTTTAGAGGTATTAAATTAACTCTTTTTACTTGTTTTACCAAGCATGGGCTTTTTAGGCCCAGTCTAGGCTCTAAGCCCATTTGTACACCTTTTTGTTTTAGTTCCATTAATTAATACAATAATAACAATAATAATATATACCCGGTTAAGTGAAATCAACAAATAGATGAAGAGTGAATTCATAAGGTTGAAACCAGTGAAGCCAAACAAAACTATTAAACTAATACAAGGATTAGTGCTACACTCAATGGTAAACTATCAGAAACCAGGCATAGCCGCATAGCGTGCGGGTTAGGTCATGTAATAGGCCATATCGGGTTCGGGTTTGAATTGGCTCAAGACGTAATTGGCCCTTGTACAATAATATCGATTTGGGTCAGTAGTGTGTATAACCATAACATAAAGTTATTTTTCTTTCTTCAATATGGGCATCGCAAAACTATTGAATGTCACGACGGACACGTGTAAGTTAAATTGACAATTATGCTTAATGAATGTCGGGATTAATCTACAGTTATTAGAACCTAGCTCGAGAGAAGTTGGCTCGAGTTTTGGATTGGCCTATAAACGAACCTAGCTTGAGAGAGCGTTGGCTAGCTCGTCGGCTCGTTTAAATTCTCCCCACCTTTTAACATTTTATAGCCCAAGTAAAACACATTTAATCTTCTAAGCCCAACTCTCTATAACTATATTCGGTCTAGTTCACACTTCACATGAAGACCATTTTTTTCTTGTAAGTTCTAAAAATCTAACCGAGCTAAACCAAGACATTTCTTTATAAAGCCAAGCTGGAAATCAAGTTTTGAGCTTGATTAAAATTTGAGACGAGCTCGAGCTCGCTCTGGCTTGGCTCGTGCACAGCCATAACAGTTACACATGTACACTTCTAACCTAAAATTCATATATAAAGATTAATGTTTTATTAAATTGATTTGTGATTGTTATAGTGGTACGATAGATGTGAACTTTTCGAACCATATTAAAATGTCCGAAATAATTTGATTAGTAGAAATGCAACAATCTGCCAAATGAAGAAAAGAAAGAAACTAAACCATAGACATCAATTTAAAAAGTACCAAGGTCAACACAATAACCGAAAAACAATCAATCATAACTAATGTCATATTCCCCAAATTTATGTCTGTGAATGTGATCCCACCTGCCGTGCACGTATTCTTTCCTAGACTCCTTCTGAACAAGTATAACCAGAGTAAGTAAGTTCATTAGAAGACCAAAACTAACTAATAATGTAATCTAATTCTATTGATAGTCATAGAAATTTGCAGGAAAATTAATATGGACAAGTAAAAACAACAAGGAAGAATTTTTCCATACCCTATCTTCGTATATGTCAGCAAGTACACTCTCCGATCCAAAGTTGTCGAGTTTAACAAAGCTAGGACGATAAGTCGTTACCAGCCGATAACGATCGAAGCACATCATATTTAGAGGTAGAGTCTTATTCGTGTCAAGACAATGCGCCATTAGTTCATCTTCATGAGAGACCAACAAAATACTAGTACCGTCTATACCTTCTATGAGGCACACGGGACGTGAATTATGATCAAGCAAATGACTTATATTTTCTTTGATAGTTCTCTCTTTATACCAAGATGTTTCCTTCATCACCCAAACCTCCAACCCTAACGAACACCAAGAAACTCCGCTTAACCTACCTTTCAGGACTCCCAACATTTTCATTGATGCCCGGCTATCCCCCGGAGGGGATGGAAATAACTCAAATGTCTCTGTATTCAAATCAAAATCGTAAATTTGGTCATGGATAATCCAATACACATGACTATTCACGAATATACCATTATCCACTTCGCCCTCTATTGATTTAAGGCGGAAAGGGGTTTGTCCCAAAATTCTCCATTTGTCAGTGAAGGGTGTAAACCTCAATCTCAACCGTGTAAAGCTCGTCAGAATCTAAGGATATTTTCCTATGGAAAATATGTATCAACTTGTATTCTCCTGCCCTTGAAACTCCTAAACCATAACTTAATGTCTCATATTCTTGTGGTGGTGGAGGGACGTGCATGCATTCTTCCAACACAGGATTGTATATGAGAAACCCCCGGCAGTGGTAGGCGGAGCATATCAAACCATTCACTGAGCCCACTTGACTTAGCCAATAACAACTTACATGAGCACAATATTCCGTAAGCACAAGCCTTTTCACTTGAACGAGTGCTTTGTGTCCTATCTCTACCCACATTAAATTCCCTGGCCTAAATGGCTCATAATAATTAAAGATCATCAGGGCCTCACGCGATCTCGAGAGATGAAGATTAACAAAGTAAGAATCGGAGACAAGATCACGCCACTTTTTGCACACACACTTGTAACGGATGATTGTTTTCACCGGTAGTCTTGATAATACGTTGTACATCAAATCGTCAGGTAATAAGTCTTCCATTGATGAATGATGATGCCGTTGGAAAAACCTAATTAGGGTTTGGAGTTTGTGAAAGGGCTAATCTTCAATCGATGGATGCCGTCAGAAAAACGTAGTTAGGGTTTGTGTTTCTGGAAGGGTTTGAAGGCATTGTCTTCCCATGCAGAATATATAAGATGGTCTTTTAGGGTTTGCTAGGCCCAATAATGTATTTTCGGCCTTTGATAATTTAGATAAAGATGTTTTTTTAATAATAAATGATTAAAATCATAGTATTAGTATGTAATGGCACCAATTCGTTTACTCTTTTTATTATTCTTTTGAGTAATTTTAATATTTTTATACTAGGTTATAACCCCGTGTATTACACGGTTTAAGTAAATAAAATATCAAATAGTTAATAACGAATATTTAACAATTATAAAACGATATTTTAAGACACTTTTCTAAATTTTGATATCCGAACAAAATGTTGTTTTATGTATGATCAAAACTTGTGATGTTTGTCAAGTTTATAAATATGAAAACATTTGAACCATCAATTAGAAGACAAATTGTATCATCGACTTTCTCACGACGTGAACCCAAGTTTTATTTAAAATAACAGTAGTATTAATTATTAGTTCTAAATGTATCATCGACATTCTCACGACGTGAACCCAAGTTTTATTTAAATAACAGTGGTCTTAATTTATTAGTTCTACAAATATTGTTGAAATGTTTAGATTAGGCATATAACAATTAGCCAATTAGATAAACTTATAGCTACAAAATAATATTTAAATTAATTAGATAAGTATAAATTATCGGTAACTATTAAGTTATATAGCTTTAAAATTTAAATATATGGACTTGAGTTGCATCTTAAAAGGATGATTGTTTTTGAATAAATTTATTAGTATGATAAATGTAGTTATTATTCTTCTTGTATTTTAAATATATTAAATAAATAAATTATTTGTTAAGCAAGAAAATCGTTTCCTCCACCCTCGTTATGAAAATGCTTGATATTTGTTTCAATTATTAAGATATAATTTCTATCCTAGCAATTAATATAAATAAGAAAATCGTTCCCTCCACCCTCGTTATGAAAATGCTCGATATTTGTTTCAATTATTAAGATATAATTTCTAACCTAGTAATTAATATAAATAAATAATAAGATAATTTATGGAATTTTATCCGTAATTTCTTAAATGTTTGAAAAAAATATTAAATTTAATAATTTAAACTAAACAATAATTATCTACAATTAAGTAAGAGTAGATGGTTTAGAATAATAACCCAGTAATTAATATAAATAAATAATAAGATAATTAATGAAACTTTATCCGTAATTCCTTAAATGTTTGAAACGGATATTAAATTTAATAATATAAATTAAATAATAATTATCTACAATTAAGTAATAGTAGATGGTCTAGAATAATGACATGTGTCCTTTTATTGGTTTCTTTTATTATATAGTATAGATATAGATTATTTATTAAATATTATATTTTTTAATGGATAAACTTACATACCATGGGGATTGAACCTATGACCTTCATTGGGCTGGTTTAATTGTTCAAATTTTAAGTGTTGTGATTGGTTGGTGAAACTAGTATACTTTTTTTGAACGACCAACTAAATCACCGGATAAGCATCCTGGGATTCCCTCAATTGAGCAAATACATCCCCTCCTCCATAACGGTCAGAGTTGTATGCATACCTGAGCCACTAAGCCACCAGTTCCGGGGAAAAGACGCCGCCCGAAGGCCCACTGCAGTAAAACCCGGTTCAGCTCGGTTTCGAACTGGCGACCTCCATATAGGCCTAGTTCTAAGCTTCATTGCCACCACCAATGTCCTTCAAAGTGATTCTAGTGGGAATTGAACTTGGGACCTCAAGAAGAGAAACCAAGTGACTAACCACAAGAAGACAAACTTGTATACTAATGGGTAGATGTCATTTGACATCCACTAATTTTTAAAGCTATGTGTGCAAGCCACTATTTCATATAAACATTTATGTTTCCTACTCTTGGACTATTTCTAAAAGTAAAAGATCTTCTCTTAGGTGTTGTTTGTTTTTCAGAGGTAAAACATCTGCAGTCTGCGGACCACATTTGCAGACATCTGCAGCTGAAGAGGTGGACCAAATCTCTGCAGTCTGCAAGAAGAAAACTGTTTGTTTTCTAACTTAACAAAGCAAAGATCTGTTGAAAATTCCGAACAATTCTCATAGTTTAACATGATCAATTTCCGAACAATTCTCTTAGTTTAACAAACTTATGAACCTAAATTATAGGTCAAAAATAATTCCGAACAATTCTCATATGAACATACATACATCTTCTCAACAATACAACAGATCAATTTTTCAATCAATCATAACAAAACTCTCAAAAACAAGAACCTAATCGAACAATTCAACAACCAAATCCACAAAACATAATTCAATCACTAACCTGAAACCCTAGCTTTCGACAAGAACATCCGAAGACGATTATGCTGAGAAATGGAGTCAAATGGAAAAAGGACAGAGAGTTGACCAGAAGGAGCATAAACCTGAAGAAGAATGCAGATGGATACTTTATGGGGTCTAATTACAATGATGTAGCATATAACCTTTGAGCGGTGGAGAAGACGTCGGATGAGGTGTCGACCAGAGCGGAGGGGCGGGGGAGGTGGAGGGCCGGCGGAGGTGGAGGGCGACAGAGGTGGATTGCCGGCGGAGGTGGATGGCCGGCGGAGGTGGAGGGCGACGGAGGTGGATGGCCGGCGGAGGTGGAGGGCGAAGAAGGTGGAAGGCCGATGGAGGTGGAGGGGCGGCGGAGGTGGAGGGGGTGGCGGAGGAGGTGAGGTGCGGCTGGAGGGGAGATGGGTGCTAGGCTTTTGAGTGTTTTGAAAGAGGGAGGATTTTGGAAGAGGACTGAAAATGTTAGGACATGTCTGCGCGATGAAGTGGTGGGGAAGAGGTTTTTTAGTGAAATTTGTTCCAAAAAACAAACAGGCTGCAGACCCGTACGTCTGCGCGTGGTCTGCGTGGAGAAGACAAAAGAGGTTATGAAGTACTTTTCCTAAAAAACAAACACCACCTTAGAGTATAGTATAAGTAATATAACCCTTATCGTTTACTTTTGTTTTAATAAACTCTATACTTTATATATTTATTTAACTATTATTTAATGTTTTTACATCTAATTTTTGTTCGGTTTAACGATACAGTCGCAACGTACTTCACCTTTTACATAAGATCAAGTACTGTCAACGTCTTTCCTATAACGCATGAAAATTCTTTTTCGTTTTACGTTTCGGTATAAATTTTGCGGTTCAACATTTTTACGTCTATTTTTTTATTCGGTATAACGGTTTCGCCGCAATGCGCGAGTCCTAACTACCAGTAATGTATTATAACAAGCTAGCATGGTTGGTTTTAACTGTTCCAGCTCCAAAAGGGTTGTGTCACCATGCCACCGCCAAACACAGTCACCATCTTTCTACCTCTCATCGACACACACAGGTTTCTCTTTCTTCAACTTGGGATTTGAGGAACATAGGAGTGTGGTGATCACCGGTGGTTATTTGATTTGTCTGGTAAAAAAATGTACCTTTTTCTGCATTGATCAGCCGTGACAGAAGTTTAGGTGGCGGAGGTTTACAAAATCAGCGGTGGTGGTTGAGATGTTTTTGGGTGGTGGGATTACTAGCGGTGGTGATGTTGAGCACCTGAGTGGTGAGTTTACCGTTGTCAGATCTGGTTGGAGGGCATGACCGGAGTTGTTCTTTATCTTTAGCAAGTTTTTATATAAGGCCTAAACTATTCGGACACCCTCTGAAGCTATTTGGACACTTTTGGTGCCCTAGACGCCTCATATAGGGCTATACGAGGCGTCTAGGCACAGAATTCAAGGGGGTCTTCAGGGAATGTCAGGCACAAAGTTTAAGAAACCCTATGTTGGTGCAGTTGTCTGTCGACTACATCTTCGTCGAGTCTTAGAATAAGAATGGTTGTAAAATGTACGAAATACGAGAAATAGTGATTGTATAGTATTAGGTAAGCTGGATCGCTCTTTAGGTCATTAATGGGCTGAACCGCTCGAACGGCAAACCAGCTGGATCGCTCGAGTGGCAATAGTCTTGAACCGCTCGTACGACAAATGTACTGGACCGCTTGTGTGTCAAGCATGTGGACCGCTCATTGGGCATGTCCAATAAGCGGTCCCAGATCCCTATAAATACCCTAAAGGCGATCTCAATTGTAACGTGGCGTAGAAATCGTGCCGAAGTGCTGCCGGTGCGAGATTTAAAGTGTAACCAGCGTCAAATCAGTAAAACAAGTAGTTAAAGTGATCTGTGTGCTATTTCTACCTTAGTTTCTTGTAATTCCGCACCTGAAACCAAGGAGAAAGCCTCTGAACGACTCTTTTGGGTCAGAATACGATCCTACAATTGGTATCAGAGCTCAGGAGGAGGTTCTCTGCAGAAATTAGCCGGATTTCGTCACTTTTTCTTACTTCTACACCATCTTTTTCTGATTCGGGAAGATTTCACGGTCGGAATTCGCTCAAATTCTCACAGATTGTGCGAAATAGTACCGAGACAAACCTGGAAAGTTTCAGATTAAAATTCGAAGTTTAAGTGGGTCAAAATTGGATTTGAAATTGTGGACCGCTCGTTCGAATTGCTCTTGAACCGCTCATACGGACGAGTGGTGGATCGTTTTTTTTGGACCATCTGGAATCGCTCGAACGGACAGACCTTGAATCGCTCGAGCAGACAATTCTTGGATCGCTTATTTGTCATCCGGATCGCTTATCTGGATCGCTTATTTGGCACAATTACTGATTGATCCGATTTTCGGTCACACTTAGTTCGCTTATTTGTCAACAAACACGTGTCAGGTTTTTGCGAAACATGGCAATGATGTTTGACGAACAGGAGAACTATTATTTCGAAAGATTTAATGATTGGAATCACGGATTTCTAGATGAGGGGTATAGAAAAGTGAGCAAAGATGGTTGGGCAAAAAGGTTCAAATATTTTGTGTGTCTGAAAGACGAAACGTTGGATGATCTTAAAGACCGATATAGTGTTTTACTGAATTATATGAAAGATCATGAGATATATCCGTCAAATGTTGAAAATTGGAGAAATTTGCAGATGCATTACCGATTGAATGGGGTGAATGTTTGAAGAATTTAAGGGAGAACTCAAATTTTTCAAAACTACCTCTAAATCAATTCACCAGGAAACTTAAAGCTCATGAACTTGAAGTTAGAAAGAAAAAGAAAGATTTGATCAAGGTTTTGGAATATAATGTGCTAGATCTAAGTTCAGATGTAATTGAAGAGATGCACAAAAGGGTTACTAAATGTATCAGGACAAAACATGTGCTGAAATACGATTTCAAACGAGGTTGTTATATTGATAATAATGGAAATCCTTTTGATTTCGTTAAAATGTTCTGTGCAGGTACATTAGTAGCAAAGGAAGAAGAAACTTCAAAAGCTGAAGAATCGGTGGAGAATGAAACAATGTGCTCAACATGTGACAACTTTAAGACAGACAATGACAAACTCGTGAAAGATATGGCAAGTTTGGCATCTGAAGTCAAAAAGTTGAAAGACGAGAAGCACGTTGTTGAAAATCATATTCTTATTTTGAAAGAAAATTGTGAGAAGTTGAAAGCTGAAAATGACAAACTGTTGGTTGATTTTAACAGTTTGACATTGAAAAATCAAGAATTTGAAGGGCAAATGAAAATTCTTGAAGATGGGAGAAATGTGTTCAGTAAAAACAACATTGAAAACAGAAAATGATAAATTCCCATCTTCAGAAGATTGTCGAACTTGAAAAAGAAGGTGAAAGCGCTCAAAAGAAAATCAAAGAGTTGGTAAAAGAGCTTGAAAGCAAACAGAAATCTTTAGAAGATTTAGATTTCTGGATTAAGCTTGAAAACAAGAATCTGAAAGCGAATGAATCAAATTTCAGGAACAGATAAAAGTTTTGATGAATGAAAAATCTGTTCTTGAAAATTTGAAGAATGATAATGAAAAAACTATCAAGTCTCATTTTGGGATAATATCTCAACTTGAAAGTGAAGCTGAGAATTCGAGGAACAAAATTGATGAACTTGAGAAGAAATTGATAGGTTTTGTGACTAAATCTGACAGTTTGAATTTTCCCTGTCCAAAACCAATCAATTCAGTTCCGATAAGTGAAAAGGCTACAAACTTTGACAAAGTCAAAGTCGAAGATTGTGATGAGAAAACTGATGAGGAAAATGAGAAATTTTATTCAGCAGATGAGTCTGAGACAGAGTCTGATGCTGAAATTAAGAAAAAGAAAACAATTTCAAAATTAAAAGAAAAATTTCAGAAAACTGTTTTGCAATTGACTGAAAAGGGAGAATGCTCTAAGCAAAAACCTGTGAAGAAGATTGTAGAACAGAAACAAAAATTTAAAAATGAAGAAAAAAACTCATCAGTACGATCATCCAATCAAAAGAAAAAAACACGTAAAGTAGAAAATGAAAATTCAAAATTTGTTGTGTGCAGGACGAACCACAGTGCTAAAGCGTCAAAACCAGCAAATTTGAGGAATGAGTACCACCAGGCCAAACAATGTTACGATTTGAATGTTTGGTACAACGGTGGTAACTGGTATGATAACAGGGTGTGCTACAGCTGCGGATATCAGGGGCATATTGCTGTTAACTGCCAATACTGGAGTTATGAGACCAGGAGGTGCTATAATTGCAATATCAAAGGTCACATTGCCAGAGATTGCCCAAGAAGATCGAATGACAGATTGAGGGCTAATTCTCAGAAAATGGCAAAGAAGATACCAGTCGTTGTCAAGCCCAAAGAATTGAAAGCTTCGGGTCAAAACGTCAAAGAACAATCAATTCAGGAAAAGAAAGTTAAACTTTCACAGGGGCAGAAAGACAGACTGAGGAAAAAGAGAAAGAAAGCGAGAGAATATCTCGAAAATATTTTGTCCTCGGGTTCACCCGACAGCTCGAAGAAGAGTTCTGATGAATCAACTTCCTCGACTGCAAAGTCAAGCAAGATGAATTCTTCAGATACAAATCTGAGGACTAAAGAGGATAAGAAGAAGAAGAAAGTGAAGTTTTCACTTCCTGGCGATGAATCTGTTTCTTCGGAAACAAAGGAGCCACATGTCGGCAATGAATCTGACAGGTCAAAGTCAGACAAGCCACATTCAGGCAATGATTCTGGTTCGTCAAAGCCAGAAGAGCCATTGGTTAAGGAAAAAATGTCGAAAACACCCAAGGCTGGTCGGGCTTGGGTGGATCTTTTTAAATGAAAAACCTGACTTGCCGGAGCTCCCAGGTTTGTTAGAGTGGAGCATGAATCGGCATCTTTTTAAATCTGTGTTTGAAGATTTTGCAGGAATTGCCGGAGCTCCCAGGTTGGTAAGCGTGGAGCATGAATCGGCATCTTTCTTGAATTTTATTCGGTAACGTCAATCATGCAAACGGTAAAGAGGTTTGGTTGTGTTTGTGAATGTTTTACAAATGGTACAGAGGATTCTAGACTGCATATGGTAAATCAAGGACATTAACTTGTACTTGGATTTTCCTACTTTTGTGTAGAAAACAAGATGATGAAGTAACCCCGTACCTAAACTGTTTGGTAAACAAACTAAGTTTTCCGGAAAAGCCATTTTGATTAAAACAAACTTAAGTGTTTTGAGATCATAATGGGAAAATAGTTTGTTGTGAGGGGGAGTTCTGATTGTTTATGCCAAGTGGATGGAGAATTGAAGTGATTCTCATCAAGTTGTCAATTTTGTACAGTTTGTTTCAAATTTTCCCAGAAAATCAAAATTGAAACATATTTTGATTTTAGGGGGAGAAAAATTTTTAAAAAAATAGAAAATTTGAAAATGTCAAAAACATTGAAAAAGTCAAAATGAGTTTTGTTGTGAAAAAGAGGAAATGATTGTAAATCAGTGGACTATCACAGCATGCTAAAGAAATGTAATGTAAAATGTGATAAACGGTCTCACTGATGATGTGACGATAGGTTTTTGTACATTTACTAGATTTATTCGGGATATAAACCTAAAATTTCAAACTTATGAAATTCGTGGGGAACACTACTTGGATATATAGGTAACCCCTGAAATCTCGTTTGAAAGGTCTCGTATTCTGATATACTAGGTGTTAATACTCTATGATGTCTGGGGTATTATTCCGGGACTTCTGCTGAACGGTAGTTCTGACCTAGTCCTTGGCTAATACTTTCCACAAAATGCTTGAAATATAGCATAAAGCCCTCAGTTGATTAGACAATAAAATTGATAATCATCTGTTGTAGCTGAAAAGATCCTCTAAAGGGGACACACTGCTAAGTCGAAGCTGATATCTCTCTGCTGAACGGAAGTTCTGACCTGAGATCCCTCAGTTCTCGCATCTTTCCCCTAATTTATGTACAGACATCATTGTAGTGTTCATACCTGTAAGACTGAATATTGGGATTCTGGATACGGGAGTATATTCAAGAGGTGGGACACATGAATTGAACTAAGTTCATAAAATACCTAAATAGTATCCTGAATAGATTGAAAATTGTATGAAAATTTAAGAGGACAATTATATCGTCAATCTACGTGAATCGTTTAGAACTTAAAACGATTAGAAGCTTAATGGTGCTTGTGATGTGTTTCAAAAACTGATATGATCCTCTTGCACAAACTCACAAAAATATGTTTGTTTTGCATTTAAATTTCTGTCTTTGCATTTATGTTTCATATTTTCAAAAATCCAAAAAGATTTTCGACAACTGATGGTGAAGAGCTGATTTTTAAAATCTCAAAGGCTAAACTTGATGAACATACAGGTTGGTTAAGACATTTGAAATGTTTAAAATGATTCATTAATTTTTTTATTTGAATTAGAAATTGGAATGTTTCAAATTTGTGATCAGTGTTTAATTTGTAAAAATTCTCAAATGATTTGTTGATTCATTAAGTTGAATCACAACTTTATTTGTTTGTGATAGAGAATTTGAGATGTATGCAGATGATGCAGATGATGAGCTGAACAAAGAGAAGCCAGGAGATAATTTCTATGGTGGTAACAAATCCCAGACGACTATCCTAGCAGGGTGATAGGGGAGTCTGATGAAAGTTATAGCCAAAGAAAGAAAGATCTAGGCAGAATTCTTGAAGAAGATCGAACTATATCTGAGAATGTCTTGTTGAAGACTCTCACTGAAGATTCCGTCAACATTCAAGGGGGAGTCTGTTGGTGCAGTTGTCTGTCGACTACATCTTCGTTCGAGTCTTAGAATAGGAATGGTTGTAAAATGTACGAAATACGAGAAATAGTGATTGTATAGTATTAGGTAAGCTGGATCGCTCTTTAGGTCATTAATGGGCTGAACCGCTCAAACGGCAAACCAGCTGGATCGCTCGAGTGGCAATAGTCTTGAACCGCTCGTACGACAAATGTACTGGACCGCTTGTGTGTCAAGCATGTGGACCGCTCATTGGGCATGTCCAATAAGCGGTCCCAGATCCCTATAAATACCCTAAAGGCGATCTCAATTGTAACGTGGCGTAGAAATCGTGCCGAAGTGCTGCCGGTGCGAGATTTAAAGTGTAATCAGCGTCAAATCAGTAAAACAAGTAGTTAAAGTGATCTGTGTGCTATTTCTACCTTAGTTTCTTGTAATTCCGCACCTGAAACCAAGGAGAAAGCCTCTGAACGACTCGTTTGGGTCAGAATACGATCCTACACCCTAGACGCCTCGTACCAGCCTAGACGCCCCGTCTGATGTGACTGATATGACGTTGTACGAGGTTCAGCGGTTGGTCGGATAAAGTAACCCTAGACGCCTCGTATAAGCCTATACGAGGCGTCTTGAAGGGTGTGGAAATAGGGAGTTGGGTGTGAATATGTAGACCCTTATATAATTTCAGAGTTTATATGTGTGTTTAGGGTTGCTTATATACTTTCAGAGTTTATATGTGTATTTAGGGTTGCTGAGATGCCTTCTTCAGGTCTCAAGAAGGGTAATATTTGTTTCAAAATGAAAAACAAAAAGAAAATGAAAGAATAGAAACAACATATTGAGATTTGAGTTAAAAATACACAGGATTCAAAACCTACTATTTAATACAGTGACTTTTACAGTTGTAGTGACACATTTTCTAAGTTAATAAAGTCCTCTATTTAATTACTAACTAGTGGTATCAACGGGAGTTCGATTCGGTTCATTGTGATTTGTGGCAGTACAGGCACTTGTAAAATTAAAAAAAAAACAATTGTACAAATCTATTTAATTAAACCGTTACAAATATATAACTTATAAATTGTTACAAATAGAATAACTTTTATACATGTGATGTGACGCTGCAGACACATGTTTACAAAAAATACCAAATACGATGAGATCGTGACAAATGGGATAGGCAGGTCGTTTGAGGCTCAGAAGTCAAAACTCGTTACGGCTGCAAGAGATTACCCATATGTTATTATACCATAATGAGAAACTGAATTTACATTGACATCACGGATGCCATGCCAAATATAGATTCAAATCATGAAACAGTACTCATGGATTTTAATTTAGCTTCACCGGTCAAGTTTTCGCCACATAAAGAAGTCCATTTTGACCCAATTTGGTTTATCCATTGTCTGAATAAATCTTTTTGTTCAAAATATCTGAACTTTTTTGACAACAAATTTTTCGGGCAAACCCAGCCTTACCGGCCCGTATTCCCTTCACAAAAGCCACCCATTTTTATATCATTTTACTAAAATAAAAAAAAAGACTTTTTTTGGCCAATAAGTGGGACAACCTACACCAGCCAATAATTAGGACAACTTACACCAGCCTGTTTTCCCTATATTATATCAAAAGGTCACCCATTTTGTACCAAACTCATTCCACCCAATGCGCATAGCCCAATTTTCAACCTCTAGTTCTCAATATGTGACAGAACATACCTGGGTGGTGTCGGCAACACCCACATTGTTGATTCTGAAAGAGTGGACAGCCCAGTCCAAGTAGAATGCCTGCTCGGCCTTTTAGCAATCCTTCACTTCAAAGCAGCCTCATGAATTTGGGTCACCGTGATTCCAACTTTTCAATTATTGTGTCACCTATTAGAGCTAATGACACATGGAATCAACCGATAAAAATTAGGTACAAAATTATCGTGCCTTGGCTACTTCTAATCATCAACACATTATAAACAAAATACACACACATTTTCAACTTTCAAGCATACAATAGTAAAAATAAAACTTGTATGATCACTTGGATACAATACTTTAAATCAAATCTATCCAGTCCAAACTGCATAAACATAGGACCCGCCCGCCCTGTTAATTGTGATCTGGAATCCTAGATTTGCTTACACTTTGAAACCAACCGATACAACTCAAAAAATCATTTATTAGTTCTATGTGTTACTACCCTAAATAGTAAATAAAAAAGAAAACACAATCAAACAATCTGAATAAACTGTAAGGTTTGTAATAGATTCACATTTGTAATACAATAGAATTCCAAAATCTAATTAAACATAATTCAGATTAACAATGTTAACAACTTACTCTAACAAATAACAAACATCCTATATGACTTAAGAGATTGAAACTGATTAATTTCTCTCTCTAAAACACTTACCATATCGTAAATGAATTCAGAACTATTAAAACATACATTAGAGATTGAAACTATATACCTAGTTGTTAAAAACACATTAAATGAAAATAAACATCTAGTGAAAGCACCTCTTTCAGCCACGTGTGATATTTTTCTCTGATATCTGTCCTTCTCCATGCGCACGCAAGTCGAATGTATTCATCCCATAAGCCCAAGTACATTCTTCTGGATCAATATTGTTACATATCTAAGGGTGAGAAACGTTAAAATAGGTTCTGAACCACTTAGACATCACCTACGTGTCATCACCTATGCAGGTTTCAACTACTCCGTTGACCTTTCCACCAAGGTGAACTTCCCAAAGTTTCGACATTTCCTTTTCAACCTCCTCGTTCTCTTCTTCATCCACTTCAAAACAAAAATGCAGAATTAGTAAACATTAAATCAGCAAAAAAATTGTTTGAAGAATTTGAAAAGTGAATCCTGATAAGTGTTACAGGGTTGATCAATAAGCCACCTCACTAATATGCGTCGTGCTAAACCGAATCATTCTTGGTGTGACAACATGTACGTTATACAATACAACTCATAACACAATCGTGGTAAACCGAATCATTACATTACAACTTATAACCCGAACCACTTATCAAAATCTAATTTAATAGAACTCTCGTTTATATAATAAAAATGTCATGTTTTTTTAAGAAAATATGTAATTTAAAACAAAAACTCATTTTCAAAGGTTGCGCGCGATGCGGCGGCTAGCAATGTATGGAAAATAAGCACACATTTACAGATGATTACTTTTATAATCATCAATGACCAAACCAATACGTTCAATGATGTACATACGACGACAAACATAATCTCCATGGGGGTTAAGATTAACTAAAAGATCATATAGGGATCAATGAATGGTAAACCAGTCATATTTAACCAGTCTATAAGAAATAAAAATGGAAACCCAAGCAGGTTTCGATGATTGAATTTACCTATACGGCGGTGTGGGCAAACAGGTGTTGAAGACATGTTAGCAAAGGACCATTCTGTTAAGCTTTATTTTTACATTTTGTGCAGGTGTCATGATGCCAACTTTGGTTATAGCTAGCTTCAATTTCTACGATACGCGCTTTTAATCCATTTTCTCCCAATCATAATGCACGGGGAGAGGCTTCTGCTTGGGTCAAACTGTCAAAGTTGTGCCTGCAAAAATCACATAAATGAACACCCATGACCAAGTATAACCATAAGACTAACCTAATGACTCTTAACTTCAAAAATCAGGGCTGTTTGTATGTAATGTGGGTAAATCGGTAACGAAATCTAATTAAAGCCCTAAATCTCCAAATCATACCGACATTCCGTGGGGTGACGAGACCACCATGGCCAAAAGGCCCAATCAGCCATCACCACCACATCATTGACCATTGAATAGAGTTATTCATTCTATTTCCCTATCACAACCACATCACTGACCATTGAATAGAGCTGTTTGGCACTATTCATTCTGTTGCTCTGTTATCATATAGTAACCAGCAATGGAAGACATGCATTATGAGGTTAAAACAAAATCATCAGAAACCCATAGAAAATCACAAACATTTCACAAATTAATCATGAAACAGAGGATTTCATTTCTAAGCAAAGAACGACATACCCATTGCATATTAATTGCGTATGATCTATATAAAGCTTCAAAATCAACCAATCAAACAAACATATACAGTTTCAAAATCAACCAAACAATCAAACAGAGCACAATTTGAAACTATATAAATCCATAGTTTACTTGTGTGAAACCCAAGAGACATTAATCTGTTGCCAGTAAAATTCAGAGCACCACACCACCATTGACAACCGAAGTCGACGGTGCAGCGGAGGTACCAACACCTACAGCGCCACCGCCGAAAGCGGCACTCAATCCATCCATGGTTCGAAAACATCTTCTCCCTTTGGTGGCAACCGGTACTAACTGTCACACCCCGACCACGTAAAACAACAAAACGTGGCGGAAACGTCGGGGAGTGTTGTAACAGAATCATTGTTTCACAACCATGGAATAAATAGTTTCGTTTTATTGAATTATTGAACTAAATGTTTTGATACAAATCAGATAAATACAACTATTATCCTCCAAGTTTTAAAGTCGCTAAGGCCTTGTCCATTCCTATGTGAGAATACACCAATATCATCATCAAATGCCATCAACTAATGTACCTGAAACACATGTGAAAATAGGTACGTCAGCATAAAAATGCCGGCGAGTACATAGGTTTTGTATGAGTTTCAGATTCATGGCTCGTTTTACATATTGCAATACTTATTTAAAAACCTTGTTTTGAAAAGTATAGTATTGCGACACAAATAACCAACTCAAATCAAATTGGTTATATTTCATAAAAAAAATCTCGTAGCCATGATTCTTAACCCCAAAACATTTGTTTAATTAAATCCAGATTTGTAAATCGTTTATGGAATAAAACTCGAATAGTATAATATATTGTTGGAAAACCTTGTATTACAACTTTGTTTTGTTTACCATTGCCCAAGTGATCTAGATAACGCAACGATATATAATGTATTAAAAGCACTTATATATAGGAAGTACCAGCGGCGTATCCACCATGCTTTTAACACATTATACCCGCCCCGTTACCTAATCACTTCCCTAACCCAACGGTTCAAACAGATTCAAACAGTTCGTGTCAATCAACGGTTACAAACGGTTCACATAATCAAATAGTCACAAACGGTTCACATAGTCAAATGGTTACAAACGGTTCACATAATCCAACGGATCATCTAGTCAACGGTTACAAACGGTTCACATAATCAACGGTTACTAACGGTTCACATAGTCAAATGGTTACCAACGATTCATATGATCAAATGGTTACAACGGTTCAAATGATCATATGGTTACAACGGTTCAAAATGTAAAACAATGTGTCCATATGCTGGATGAGCATATGCGACAAAATGTAGTATATGGAAATCAAAGTGCTAGCATGTTAAGTGAACATACATAACAAAACATAATGAAATCGTGTACTAATAATGTACTATTGAACATAGTAAGTATATGATATAAAAACATGGGAAACATGAAAGTATCAAGTAGGCACATGTGTTCCACCCCAAAACAGTTTGAAAACAGTAAAAGAGGGGACTATGTACTCACCTGAGGGTGCTTAGAAGTCTTGAACAACAACCAAGCAAAGCTAGAGTGATTAGGGAATCAAACGGCACCCTATATAGGTAACTATGTAAATAACCGGACCTAAATCGGGAGATAGGATAGAATGAGGTTCTATAAATCAAATGAGTAATTGAACTCATATGGTATGATTTAATAGACCCTACATTCTGATTGAAAGGCCTACCTAAGTGCTTTTGACCCGTTTCGACACGTTATGGTAACATAAGCTACTATAAGGCGTCGTTAGCGTAAAACTATGTTCGGATGGTTAAATATGTGCTATGCCAAGTCTTACATGCCCAATTATCCCTAAACATGTTACTAAATCAGATTATATGTCAAAAATAAGTTCACATAGGCAAAAATACGGATTTTAGCTTTAAAAGGGCATTTTGGTCATTTCCTATAGGCATACAAGCTAACTAGCAAATGACTAACCAATCCTATGTGATCATAAGGTATAACCTCAGTGGTTATTCCCTATGCAACTATGATCACTAACTAAGCTTGGTCGGATCCTAAAGATCGACCAAACGGGTCGGGTTCGAAAGGCTAAGCGGTGGTTTAGACCGCTTACCTCACGACCCTAAACAAGCACAAACTAGTAGTGTCGTGTTAGACATGTCAAAACATGTCTAACCTACTGATTTGGTATCAAAACAAAGTGTTTTGATACCCTAAAGTAGTTCCGAGGCAAAATGCGTGCTAAAACGCATTTTGACCGAAACTTTGACTCGACACTACAACTAGCTAACGTGGTAATCAGTAGCTATAACCGCGAAGGATTATAACTATCGTGATTACAATCACGTTTCAAAGTTCAATTGAACTTTGACTTGACCAATTGATGGTCAAAACCGAAAGTCAAACT
The DNA here is from genome assembly GCF_002127325.2 of Helianthus annuus. Taxonomy (NCBI): domain Eukaryota; kingdom Viridiplantae; phylum Streptophyta; class Magnoliopsida; order Asterales; family Asteraceae; genus Helianthus; species Helianthus annuus. Next base: position 118,461,169 of record NC_035435.2, read on the forward strand.
GTTGGCCAAACTGTTTGACTTTCTGCACTACATAAGGAAAAAGCAAGAAAAAGAATGAAAGAAGCTCACTTAAGCTATCTTTTCTACAAGAAGACAAAGTCCCAAATGCTTGAGAGAGAGCTCCAAAGCAGATGTGAAGAGAGGAATGAGGTATGAGCATGGAATGAATGAAAGGCCTTGCTATTTATAGTTGTGGTAATGCTCTAGGATCATTACAAGTGGTTTTCTTGGTCATTAAGCATTAAATCACAACCATACATGTGTTTAGGGACAGCTAGCATGCCTTGGAGAGGTGGTAACTTGGTTACCACACAAAGAAATTGCAAGATTGGCCCCTGAATTTACAAACAGATGCTGAAAACACACTTTCTGCCCAGATATGGCGCTCGCGTAGCGCGACTGCATAGGCCATAGGGCTCGCGCTACGCTACGGTGTGTCTGATTCAGCAAAGTTTCAAAAAATGGCAGAAATGGTCCCTGCACGTGTTTAAAGCCTTTTTCGATGCGTTTAAACCCCGTTAACCTCATTTCAAGGCTCTAAAATGAAGTTAAAGCATAGGGGACTCAAAACATGCTCAAAAATATCTCGGATGTCGGTTCGTTTGGTCGTACGGTCACGTTGTTCGGTTATTTACGACGAAACTCGAACGGACGCGAAAACGATCCAAATTAAGCGACGAATGGAATTTTTGCATGGCGATCACTAAAACAAAAATATTTTAGTGTGTACAAAAATTTTGGATGTCCAGATGTGTCCAGAACGTAAGATATGCGCGAAAATGCAAACTTACGCCGTTTATGACACTTTTAGTCCCTGTAATATCATATAAGCATGTTTTCACACACCGAACCTATCAAAGCTTATTTCTAAGCCATATCTAGGTTATATATGGTATGTTTAACTTATGATCAAGTTCCGGACTGTTCGACACCATACGAATCGGTATAGTTTCGCAGTTTGACACAAATAGTCCCTGCGATCGAATAAACTTGATTTCGGCATACCAAACCATCCAAAACTTATTTCTAAGTTATGTAAAGGTTATTTAAGGTATGTTAAGCCTATGTCACTATTCCGGAGTGTTTGTTGCATTAAACTGGTTATATTTACGCATCAGATCGTGTATAACCTTCCAGAAAGCGACTTAAAGCCCGAAATCGAACAAGAATTGATATGTGCAAATGATACACATATTTTCACAATTCCCAAGTATGAAATACAAAATTTCATTGGTTTGGCATTTGTTTGACGGTCACAGTGACACAGGTGTCACAGTCTCCCCTACTTTAGGAAATTTCGTCCCGAAATTTATTCGTAGGAGTCTGTCTGTGACTTTGTGTCAAATAACCCCTAGAGATATGCAAAGCATAATCCTATCATTTCCTTAACGGACATTCTTCAGAAACGAAAATGAACAGACGGAGTCATTTTCAACAGATGTTTCCTCAGAAACGGAAATGAAAAGGATAATCAGACGGATATTCATTTCCTTCAATGGATATTCTTCAGAAGCGAAAATGAATGGATGATCCATTTTCAACAGATGCTTCCTCAGATTCAGAAATGAAAAGGATATTCAAACGGATATTCATTTCCTTCAACGGATATTCTTCAGAAGCGAAAATGAATGGATGATCCATTTTCCTCAACGGATTCTTCATCAGAACAGAAATGAAAAGGATATTCAAACGGATATTCATTTCCTTCAACGGATATTCTTCAGAAGCGAAAATGAATGGATGATCCATTTTCCTCAACGGATTCTTCATCAGAACGGAAATGAAGGATTAAACAAACGGATATTCATTTCCATCAACGAATATTCTTCAGAAGCGAAAATGAATGGTTGATCCATTTTCTTCAACGGATTCTTCATCAGAACGGAAATGAAGGATTAAACAAACGGATATTCATTTCCATCAACGGATATTCTTCAGAAGCGAAAATGAATGGTTGATCCATTTTCTTCAACGGATTCTTCATCAGAACGGAAATGAAGGATTAAACAAACGGATATTCATTTCCATCAACGGATATTCTTCAGAAGCGAAAATGAATGGTTGATCCATTTTCTTCAACGGATTCTTCATCAGAACGGAAATGAAGGATTAAACAAACGGATATTCATTTCCATCAACGGATATTCTTTCAGAAGTGAAAAATGAGTAGCTAGTTCATTTTTCTTCAACGGGTGCTTCATCAGAATTGGAAATGAACAAGGTTCACTCAAGGCACATGACAAAACTCGCTGTGGTTTCTGTGCACTAAATTCCATAATTATGTAGGCCTCCATAATTACGTAATTCCTTGCACAGTCTGCACAGTTCATTTCATAATGTGTAGGGGAAGAAAAATCAAACTTGTGATGAGTGTGGCTAGACTACCATAGGGTCCTTTTAATTAGATCAACAAAAGATCTCTTTAATTAGACCACTCAAGGAGTCTTTTCAGCTATATCATCACATGATATTCCTAACCAGAATTTTGGATCAATCTGTTTAACTAGACCACTCAAGGGGTCTAATTATGGAATAGTACTTCATAACCCAAGGGACTCAACTCCAACGTAGAAGTCCATTAAGGATTTAAGATAGTACCTTTGGATATCCTACTATGAATCCCTTATATGAAGATATGGAAGATTCTACGAGGATTTGGATAACAAAATTGGATCACAAAAACATAAAAGGGAGAACATAAGCATATAATCACATAATTGTTTAATTTGGCCTTTAAATTGTTATCTTTGAACGCGGATACTTAAAGCATACCAGGAATCCAATCCGTGGATTTCATTTGGCACTTTAATCATTTTCAAGAATCTATCTATGAAGATAGGAAAATCTTAATAGGAATTCGGCTTTGTCCTTATTGAATTGTAATGTACGTATTGAATCATACAAAGAGTTCAATTAAGGGCTCCGATGAACGATACCCATCCACAAGGATCTAATTATGAGGATAGAAAGATCCTATTTTGGATTTTGGAATTTTGTGTAACGAGAGGTGTTCCGACACCTAGCACTAGGCGTGCTTAAGTCGATACACAAGGCAGAAAGTTCATGAGGTTGAGGCACTAGATATGCCAAGGCGGCATATGAAGCAGAATTTGAAGGTTGAGTAGCAGCAGGATTGGTAACAACTTTGCTTTGGATCGCAAAGCGGCAGATGTTAACCAAATGTCCCCATCGTCCGCCGTGGGTACACTTGAAACAGGGTATTTGATTCGGATGATGACGGCTACGTTGATTTCACCAAGGAGCAGCTCCCTTATACGGTTTCATCCCTGAGGCGAGTCATGGTGATAGCTAAAACAATGGTCCTCTGGAGTACGACGCCTATTTGCTGGGTAACTGCAGCACCTGGTTCGGACATTCGTGTGTTGTTGCGATGAAGAGGCATCTTGAAGAATATGGAAGGCATAGGAGGGAACAAGCGAAAGATAGCCAAAAGAGAATGACAACACATGAAGATTGTGACCATTTGTTTGTTACCAAAGGCAAACAAATGAGACAGTGACTAATCAAAGTAAGCGGGTCAATATAATGTATCGCGAAGACATGCTCGCCTATAAGTGGACACTCACCCCAAGAGTTCCCAGGTAAGAGTGACTGGTCCGATACTGCGGATTTGTACGAACACTCTAGCCTTAGACAGAAGACCCAGGGTACAGGCATCCACTCTTCCAGTTTGCACGTGTTCACATTATTTAGACCCAAACTTTGACGAGTTTGAAAACTCAAGAGGCACTAAGCCAAATATGAGTCAAACTGGAAGGGTTCAAAACCTTATAATAAATCATCCTAGAACAGATGATTAGTTTTCAAGGCAGATCAATTTATGTTCTTATTGTGGTTGTCACTTAAGGATAAGTGACGGTATTGTTTTATGACTAAACGCAAGTAAACTCGCGTTAGGGTCCTAGGAAGGTTATAGTCTAGGTCAAAGCATTACTAATAACCTAATTCCCTATAACCATTGGCTCTGATACCAACTTTTCTGTCACACCCCGACCACGTAAAACAACAAAACGTGGCGGAAACGTCGGGGAGTGTTGTAACAGAATCATTGTTTCACAACCATGGAATAAATAGTTTCGTTTTATTGAATTATTGAACTAAATGTTTTGATACAAATCAGATAAATACAACTATTATCCTCCAAGTTTTAAAGTCGCTAAGGCCTTGTCCATTCCTATGTGAGAATACACCAATATCATCATCAAATGCCATCAACTAATGTACCTGAAACACATGTGAAAATAGGTACGTCAGCATAAAAATGCCGGCGAGTACATAGGTTTTGTATGAGTTTCAGATTCATGGCTCGTTTTACATATTGCAATACTTATTTAAAAACCTTGTTTTGAAAAGTATAGTATTGCGACACAAATAACCAACTCAAATCAAATTGGTTATATTTCATAAAAAAAATCTCGTAGCCATGATTCTTAACCCCAAAACATTTGTTTAATTAAATCCAGATTTGTAAATCGTTTATGGAATAAAACTCGAATAGTATAATATATTGTTGGAAAACCTTGTATTACAACTTTGTTTTGTTTACCATTGCCCAAGTGATCTAGATAACGCAACGATATATAATGTATTAAAAGCACTTATATATAGGAAGTACCAGCGGCGTATCCACCATGCTTTTAACACATTATACCCGCCCCGTTACCTAATCACTTCCCTAACCCAACGGTTCAAACAGATTCAAACAGTTCGTGTCAATCAACGGTTACAAACGGTTCACATAATCAAATAGTCACAAACGGTTCACATAGTCAAATGGTTACAAACGGTTCACATAATCCAACGGATCATCTAGTCAACGGTTACAAACGGTTCACATAATCAACGGTTACTAACGGTTCACATAGTCAAATGGTTACCAACGATTCATATGATCAAATGGTTACAACGGTTCAAATGATCATATGGTTACAACGGTTCAAAATGTAAAACAATGTGTCCATATGCTGGATGAGCATATGCGACAAAATGTAGTATATGGAAATCAAAGTGCTAGCATGTTAAGTGAACATACATAACAAAACATAATGAAATCGTGTACTAATAATGTACTATTGAACATAGTAAGTATATGATATAAAAACATGGGAAACATGAAAGTATCAAGTAGGCACATGTGTTCCACCCCAAAACAGTTTGAAAACAGTAAAAGAGGGGACTATGTACTCACCTGAGGGTGCTTAGAAGTCTTGAACAACAACCAAGCAAAGCTAGAGTGATTAGGGAATCAAACGGCACCCTATATAGGTAACTATGTAAATAACCGGACCTAAATCGGGAGATAGGATAGAATGAGGTTCTATAAATCAAATGAGTAATTGAACTCATATGGTATGATTTAATAGACCCTACATTCTGATTGAAAGGCCTACCTAAGTGCTTTTGACCCGTTTCGACACGTTATGGTAACATAAGCTACTATAAGGCGTCGTTAGCGTAAAACTATGTTCGGATGGTTAAATATGTGCTATGCCAAGTCTTACATGCCCAATTATCCCTAAACATGTTACTAAATCAGATTATATGTCAAAAATAAGTTCACATAGGCAAAAATACGGATTTTAGCTTTAAAAGGGCATTTTGGTCATTTCCTATGGGCATACAAGCTAACTAGCAAATGACTAACCAATCCTATGTGATCATAAGGTATAACCTCAGTGGTTATTCCCTATGCAACTATGATCACTAACTAAGCTTGGTCGGATCCTAAAGATCGACCAAACGGGTCGGGTTCGAAAGGCTAAGCGGTGGTTTAGACCGCTTACCTCACGACCCTAAACAAGCACAAACTAGTAGTGTCGTGTTAGACATGTCAAAACATGTCTAACCTACTGATTTGGTATCAAAACAAAGTGTTTTGATACCCTAAAGTAGTTCCGAGGCAAAATGCGTGCTAAAACGCATTTTGACCGAAACTTTGACTCGACACTACAACTAGCTAACGTGGTAATCAGTAGCTATAACCGCGAAGGATTATAACTATCGTGATTACAATCACGTTTCAAAGTTCAATTGAACTTTGACTTGACCAATTGATGTTCAAAACCGAAAGTCAAACTGTTGGCCAAACTGTTTGACTTTCTGCACTACATAAGGAAAAAGCAAGAAAAAGAATGAAAGAAGCTCACTTAAGGTCCTTGCTATCTTTTCTACAAGAAGACAAAGTCCCAAATGCTTGAGAGAGAGCTCCAAAGCAGATGTGAAGAGAGGAATGAGGTATGAGCATGGAATGAATGAAAGGCCTTGCTATTTATAGTTGTGGTAATGCTCTAGGATCATTACAAGTGGTTTTCTTGGTCATTAAGCATTAAATCACAACCATACATGTGTTTAGGGACAGCTAGCATGCCTTGGAGAGGTGGTAACTTGGTTACCACACAAAGAAATTGCAAGATTGGCCCCTGAATTTACAAACAGATGCTGAAAACACACTTTCTGCCCAGATATGGCGCTCGCGTAGCGCGACTGCATAGGCCATAGGGCTCGCGCTACGCTACGGTGTGTCTGATTCAGCAAAGTTTCAAAAAATGGCAGAAATGGTCCCTGCACGTGTTTAAAGCCTTTTTCGATGCGTTTAAACCCCGTTAACCTCATTTCAAGGCTCTAAAATGAAGTTAAAGCATAGGGGACTCAAAACATGCTCAAAAATATCTCGGATGTCGGTTCGTTTGGTCGTACGGTCACGTTGTTCGGTTATTTACGACGAAACTCGAACGGACGCGAAAACGATCCAAATTAAGCGACGAATGGAATTTTTGCATGGCGATCACTAAAACAAAAATATTTTAGTGTGTACAAAAATTTTGGATGTCCAGATGTGTCCAGAACGTAAGATATGCGCGAAAATGCAAACTTACGCCGTTTATGACACTTTTAGTCCCTGTAAGATCATATAAGCATGTTTTCACACACCGAACCTATCAAAGCTTATTTCTAAGCCATATTTAGGTTATATATGGTATGTTTAACTTATGATCAAGTTCCGGACTGTTCGACACCATACGAATCGGTATAGTTTCGCAGTTTGACACAAATAGTCCCTGCGATCGAATAAACTTGATTTCGGCATACCAAACCATCCAAAACTTATTTCTAAGTTATGTAAAGGTTATTTAAGGTATGTTAAGCCTATGTCACTATTCCGGAGTGTTTGTTGCATTAAACTGGTTATATTTACGCATCAGATCGTGTATAACCTTCCAGAAAGCGACTTAAAGCCCGAAATCGAACAAGAATTGATATGTGCAAATGATACACATATTTTCACAATTCCCAAGTATGAAATACAAAATTTCATTGGTTTGGCATTTGTTTGACGGTCACAGTGACACAGGTGTCACAGTCTCCCCTACTTTAGGAAATTTCGTCCCGAAATTTATTCGTAGGAGTCTGTCTGTGACTTTGTGTCAAATAACCCCTAGAGATATGCAAAGCATAATCCTATCATTTCCTTAACGGACATTCTTCAGAAACGAAAATGAACAGACGGAGTCATTTTCAACAGATGTTTCCTCAGAAACGGAAATGAAAAGGATAATCAGACGAATATTCATTTCCTTCAATGGATATTCTTCAGAAGCGAAAATGAATGGATGATCCATTTTCAACAGATGCTTCCTCAGATTCAGAAATGAAAAGGATATTCAAACGGATATTCATTTCCTTCAACGGATATTCTTCAGAAGCGAAAATGAATGGATGATCCATTTTCCTCAACGGATTCTTCATCAGAACAGAAATGAAAAGGATATTCAAACGGATATTCATTTCCTTCAACGGATATTCTTCAGAAGCGAAAATGAATGGATGATCCATTTTCCTCAACGGATTCTTCATCAGAACGGAAATGAAGGATTAAACAAACGGATATTCATTTCCATCAACGGATATTCTTCAGAAGCGAAAATGAATGGTTGATCCATTTTCTTCAACGGATTCTTCATCAGAACGGAAATGAAGGATTAAACAAACGGATATTCATTTCCATCAACGGATATTCTTCAGAAGCGAAAATGAATGGTTGATCCATTTTCTTCAACGGATTCTTCATCAGAACGGAAATGAAGGATTAAACAAACGGATATTCATTTCCATCAACGGATATTCTTCAGAAGCGAAAATGAATGGTTGATCCATTTTCTTCAACGGATTCTTCATCAGAACGGAAATGAAGGATTAAACAAACGGATATTCATTTCCATCAACGGATATTCTTTCAGAAGTGAAAAATGAGTAGCTAGTTCATTTTTCTTCAACGGGTGCTTCATCAGAATTGGAAATGAACAAGGTTCACTCAAGGCACATGACAAAACTCGCTGTGGTTTCTGTGCACTAAATTCCATAATTATGTAGGCCTCCATAATTACGTAATTCCTTGCACAGTCTGCACAGTTCATTTCATAATGTGTAGGGGAAGAAAAATCAAACTTGTGATGAGTGTGGCTAGACTACCATAGGGTCCTTTTAATTAGATCAACAAAAGATCTCTTTAATTAGACCACTCAAGGAGTCTTTTCAGCTATATCATCACATGATATTCCTAACCAGAATTTTGGATCAATCTGTTTAACTAGACCACTCAAGGGGTCTAATTATGGAATAGTACTTCATAACCCAAGGGACTCAACTCCAACGTAGAAGTCCATTAAGGATTTAAGATAGTACCTTTGGATATCCTACTATGAATCCCTTATATGAAGATATGGAAGATTCTACGAGGATTTGGATAACAAAATTGGATCACAAAAACATAAAAGGGAGAACATAAGCATATAATCACATAATTGTTTAATTTGGCCTTTAAATTGTTATCTTTGAACGCGGATACTTAAAGCATACCAGGAATCCAATCCGTGGATTTCATTTGGCACTTTAATCATTTTCAAGAATCTATCTATGAAGATAGGAAAATCTTAATAGGAATTCGGCTTTGTCCTTATTGAATTGTAATGTACGTATTGAATCATACAAAGAGTTCAATTAAGGGCTCCGATGAACGATACCCATCCACAAGGATCTAATTATGAGGATAGAAAGATCCTATTTTGGATTTTGGAATTTTGTGTAACGAGAGGTGTTCCGACACCTAGCACTAGGCGTGCTTAAGTCGATACACAAGGCAGAAAGTTCATGAGGTTGAGGCACTAGATATGCCAAGGCGGCATATGAAGCAGAATTTGAAGGTTGAGTAGCAGCAGGATTGGTAACAACTTTGCTTTGGATCGCAAAGCGGCAGATGTTAACCAAATGTCCCCATCGTCCGCCGTGGGTACACTTGAAACAGGGTATTTGATTCGGATGATGACGGCTACGTTGATTTCACCAAGGAGCAGCTCCCTTATACGGTTTCATCCCTGAGGCGAGTCATGGTGATAGCTAAAACAATGGTCCTCTGGAGTACGACGCCTATTTGCTGGGTAACTGCAGCACCTGGTTCGGACATTCGTGTGTTGTTGCGATGAAGAGGCATCTTGAAGAATATGGAAGGCATAGGAGGGAACAAGCGAAAGATAGCCAAAAGAGAATGACAACACATGAAGATTGTGACCATTTGTTTGTTACCAAAGGCAAACAAATGAGACAGTGACTAATCAAAGTAAGCGGGTCAATATAATGTATCGCGAAGACATGCTCGCCTATAAGTGGACACTCACCCCAAGAGTTCCCAGGTAAGAGTGACTGGTCCGATACTGCGGATTTGTACGAACACTCTAGCCTTAGACAGAAGACCCAGGGTACAGGCATCCACTCTTCCAGTTTGCACGTGTTCACATTATTTAGACCCAAACTTTGACGAGTTTGAAAACTCAAGAGGCACTAAGCCAAATATGAGTCAAACTGGAAGGGTTCAAAACCTTATAATAAATCATCCTAGAACAGATGATTAGTTTTCAAGGCAGATCAATTTATGTTCTTATTGTGGTTGTCACTTAAGGATAAGTGACGGTATTGTTTTATGACTAAACGCAAGTAAACTCGCGTTAGGGTCCTAGGAAGGTTATAGTCTAGGTCAAAGCATTACTAATAACCTAATTCCCTATAACCATTGGCTCTGATACCAACTTTTCTGTCACACCCCGACCACGTAAAACAACAAAACGTGGCGGAAACGTCGGGGAGTGTTGTAACAGAATCATTGTTTCACAACCATGGAATAAATAGTTTCGTTTTATTGAATTATTGAACTAAATGTTTTGATACAAATCAGATAAATACAACTATTATCCTCCAAGTTTTAAAGTCGCTAAGGCCTTGTCCATTCCTATGTGAGAATACACCAATATCATCATCAAATGCCATCAACTAATGTACCTGAAACACATGTGAAAATAGGTACGTCAGCATAAAAATGCCGGCGAGTACATAGGTTTTGTATGAGTTTCAGATTCATGGCTCGTTTTACATATTGCAATACTTATTTAAAAACCTTGTTTTGAAAAGTATAGTATTGCGACACAAATAACCAACTCAAATCAAATTGGTTATATTTCATAAAAAAAATCTCGTAGCCATGATTCTTAACCCCAAAACATTTGTTTAATTAAATCCAGATTTGTAAATCGTTTATGGAATAAAACTCGAATAGTATAATATATTGTTGGAAAACCTTGTATTACAACTTTGTTTTGTTTACCATTGCCCAAGTGATCTAGATAACGCAACGATATATAATGTATTAAAAGCACTTATATATAGGAAGTACCAGCGGCGTATCCACCATGCTTTTAACACATTATACCCGCCCCGTTACCTAATCACTTCCCTAACCCAACGGTTCAAACAGATTCAAACAGTTCGTGTCAATCAACGGTTACAAACGGTTCACATAATCAAATAGTCACAAACGGTTCACATAGTCAAATGGTTACAAACGGTTCACATAATCCAACGGATCATCTAGTCAACGGTTACAAACGGTTCACATAATCAACGGTTACTAACGGTTCACATAGTCAAATGGTTACCAACGATTCATATGATCAAATGGTTACAACGGTTCAAATGATCATATGGTTACAACGGTTCAAAATGTAAAACAATGTGTCCATATGCTGGATGAGCATATGCGACAAAATGTAGTATATGGAAATCAAAGTGCTAGCATGTTAAGTGAACATACATAACAAAACATAATGAAATCGTGTACTAATAATGTACTATTGAACATAGTAAGTATATGATATAAAAACATGGGAAACATGAAAGTATCAAGTAGGCACATGTGTTCCACCCCAAAACAGTTTGAAAACAGTAAAAGAGGGGACTATGTACTCACCTGAGGGTCCTTAGAAGTCTTGAACAACAACCAAGCAAAGCTAGAGTGATTAGGGAATCAAACGGCACCCTATATAGGTAACTATGTAAATAACCGGACCTAAATCGGGAGATAGGATAGAATGAGGTTCTATAAATCAAATGAGTAATTGAACTCATATGGTATGATTTAATAGACCCTACATTCTGATTGAAAGGCCTACCTAAGTGCTTTTGACCCGTTTCGACACGTTATGGTAACATAAGCTACTATAAGGCGTCGTTAGCGTAAAACTATGTTCGGATGGTTAAATATGTGCTATGCCAAGTCTTACATGCCCAATTATCCCTAAACATGTTACTAAATCAGATTATATGTCAAAAATAAGTTCACATAGGCAAAAATACGGATTTTAGCTTTAAAAGGGCATTTTGGTCATTTCCTATGGGCATACAAGCTAACTAGCAAATGACTAACCAATCCTATGTGATCATAAGGTATAACCTCAGTGGTTATTCCCTATGCAACTATGATCACTAACTAAGCTTGGTCGGATCCTAAAGATCGACCAAACGGGTCGGGTTCGAAAGGCTAAGCGGTGGTTTAGACCGCTTACCTCACGACCCTAAACAAGCACAAACTAGTAGTGTCGTGTTAGACATGTCAAAACATGTCTAACCTACTGATTTGGTATCAAAACAAAGTGTTTTGATACCCTAAAGTAGTTCCGAGGCAAAATGCGTGCTAAAACGCATTTTGACCGAAACTTTGACTCGACACTACAACTAGCTAACGTGGTAATCAGTAGCTATAACCGCGAAGGATTATAACTATCGTGATTACAATCACGTTTCAAAGTTCAATTGAACTTTGACTTGACCAATTGATGGTCAAAACCGAAAGTCAAACTGTTGGCCAAACTGTTTGACTTTCTGCACTACATAAGGAAAAAGCAAGAAAAAGAATGAAAGAAGCTCACTTAAGGTCCTTGCTATGTTTTCTACAAGAAGACAAAGTCCCAAATGCTTGAGAGAGAGCTCCAAAGCAGATGTGAAGAGAGGAATGAGGTATGAGCATGGAATGAATGAAAGGCCTTGCTATTTATAGTTGTGGTAATGCTCTAGGATCATTACAAGTGGTTTTCTTGGTCATTAAGCATTAAATCACAACCATACATGTGTTTAGGGACAGCTAGCATGCCTTGGAGAGGTGGTAACTTGGTTACCACACAAAGAAATTGCAAGATTGGCCCCTGAATTTACAAACAGATGCTGAAAACACACTTTCTGCCCAGATATGGCGCTCGCGTAGCGCGACTGCATAGGCCATAGGGCTCGCGCTACGCTACGGTGTGTCTGATTCAGCAAAGTTTCAAAAAATGGCAGAAATGGTCCCTGCACGTGTTTAAAGCCTTTTTCGATGCGTTTAAACCCCGTTAACCTCATTTCAAGGCTCTAAAATGAAGTTAAAGCATAGGGGACTCAAAACATGCTCAAAAATATCTCGGATGTCGGTTCGTTTGGTCGTACGGTCACGTTGTTCGGTTATTTACGACGAAACTCGAACGGACGCGAAAACGATCCAAATTAAGCGACGAATGGAATTTTTGCATGGCGATCACTAAAACAAAAATATTTTAGTGTGTACAAAAATTTTGGATGTCCAGATGTGTCCAGAACGTAAGATATGCGCGAAAATGCAAACTTACGCCGTTTATGACACTTTTAGTCCCTGTAAGATCATATAAGCATGTTTTCACACACCGAACCTATCAAAGCTTATTTCTAAGCCATATTTAGGTTATATATGGTATGTTTAACTTATGATCAAGTTCCGGACTGTTCGACACCATACGAATCGGTATAGTTTCGCAGTTTGACACAAATAGTCCCTGCGATTGAATAAACTTGATTTCGGCATACCAAACCATCCAAAACTTATTTCTAAGTTATGTAAAGGTTATTTAAGGTATGTTAAGCCTATTTCACTATTCCGGAGTGTTTGTTGCATTAAACTGGTTATATTTACGCATCAGATCGTGTATAACCTTCCAGAAAGCGACTTAAAGCCCGAAATCGAACAAGAATTGATATGTGCAAATGATACACATATTTTCACAATTCCCAAGTATGAAATACAAAATTTCATTGGTTTGGCATTTGTTTGACGGTCACAGTGACACAGGTGTCACACTAACCCTTGTTTTTTGGCCAAGCACCGCAATCGTGATCTCCTCAGCCGTGTTTTAAACATCAGAACCCTAACGTTGATTCATCGAATCTCCCTCTATCTCGCAACCTCTCTCTCTCTCTCCTCCGGTTCTCTCTGTTCTCTGAAAAGTAAGCATTGAGTGGGGAAGTGGGTTATGTGGTATCGTGTAGAGGGGGAGACGCGTGGTGTTATACGTAATACGTGGGCATCTCCACGAAGCACCGGCGGCCCAATGAATACGTGCCATGAAGGGTCTGGCACTGTTCATTCGGTTTCTCTATTATCATATTTAGATTAGATTAGATTAGATTCCACTCTATTTATACACCACTTGAGATTAATAAGATTAATAATGTGGTATTAAAAATCTCTCTGGTAACCGTCCGTCTTGTAACTTTATTTTTTGTTCGTTCTTGGTAAAATATATAACTATATTTTATTTTTAGCTAAACATATTATTATATATATCAACAATAACATAGGTTTGCGCCAGGGCCTTTTTTGCCTTTTCACATTCACCACCAAGCTTTTCCATTTTTCCTCTTGCCACTCTTGCCTCTAGAATTTTCCCCTCAAATTGAAAAGACCTAGAATTGGCATCACTATCATCAGGGAACTTACACAACCATCGATTGCAAATATCCGAATGATTATCATGGTGGTGGTTGAAATAGGGTTACGATTAGGTTTCGGAGACATACTAAAGAGGTGCGCCGGTGCTCTGGCGATAACCCCTTCCAGATAGGTGTCTGGCGACGGCAACACGCGCCAGCCAGACTTTTCCTAAGATTCTGGTACTGAGTTCAGTTTTTGTGACTTTAGTTGCTCTGTTTACTTAGAGGTTGATGGTTAATTGAAGAACTTTAGTTGTTGCTTAACTTTAATCACAATTGTGCTCTAAATTTAGTTGCTGTGATTTTGTCTTTTTTTTTTGTTTAGTTGGTTTGCTTTTTGTGAAAGCATTAGAACATAACTGTAGGATATGCCATGAATCATGATCATTAGTTTTGTTTTTTTTTTCTTTTCTTCTTGGGTTAAAGATGTTTGATTGAACTAAAAGAACTTATTTTACACATAAGGTGTTCTTTAAAATGACATAAAAGAGGTAATTTTAAACAGTTGGGTGAAAGAAATAGGTTCTGGATTATGCACCTTAAAGGGTATTGTGTTAAGGTCTATGTTTCATGGAGTCAAAGTCACTTTGCGTTTTTTAAGTCAGCCTTTGTATTAATGTGGTTAAGGTAACCATCAATGGGTTTAAAACTGGATCTCCCTGATAAAAAAAATAAGACCTGTTTGCGGGTTCAATTAGGAAATAGAAATATCTGATGGAAACCATTGAACATGGTTTTTAGTTTATGGAAAAAGTAGCGTAAAAACCAAATCTTTTAAATAACAATTGTTTTTGCCCACTAAAAATCGTTCTTTAAGGTTGTACGGTCTTTACTTTGCGTTTTTTAAGTTTAACGACTTAAGTAGAAACAAATATGTGAAAAGTCCTTACTTTTGGTGGATTAGATTAAAGTCGAGTAGTTTATAATATTCAAATTATATAAAATCTTGAAATTGTTTATAAATACTTTGCGTTTTACTATTGTTAAGACCATACCAGATCAGTAGGGGTGGAGCACAAAAGAGAGGCACGAGGGCGGAGCTGTCACACCCCCAAATTCCACGTGCGGATAACACCCGCTTCGAGGGCGTGACTGACCAGGATCCAGCCACCAATTATACTGACTAATTAAATTGATAAAAAGTAATACTTACTAACCATAAGATTAGCAAATATCAAGTTCAGAGTTTAAGGTTTCAAGTTCAAACAGTAATAAGTAGCGGAAGCATAAATAAACAGTTTTAAGCAATGTTCATAAGGTAAGCATGATAAATGCCCAACACACGGGCAGACGACCACTACACATCATAACATGAACGGACATAATAGATATTATCATTCTCGGTTCCTAAGCATAATCGGATACTAACCATTCAACCAAAGTCATGAATATTCATTCTATCTAAACATTCCGAAACAAACATGTTAATCGGTTATGCATTTCACACACATATTATTCACACAAAACATGGCAACAATCATCATCCATACACAAGAATCATAGTAACACATTTTTGTACTAACCGGTTGAAGTTGTGGGTTTGAAGAAGCAAAGGTTCTTTCCGGTTGGTGATTCCGAGCTAGAGCCGAGGTGTTCTTGTTGTTGGTTGATCCGAGAGGGAAAAGGAGAGGGGAGGGAGGTGATTCTTTGTGAGGGTTTTAGGGTTTTAGTGAGAGAGATGAGAGGAGAGTATGAGAGAAAATGTTGCAAAAATGGTAGAATGGTGAGGGTTGGCCGGTATATATATCGAGTGGGTTGAGGATGGGCTTTGGCCCTAACCGGCCCAATTTACTGTTCACTCGAGACCATCCCGGGTCTCGAGTCGGGTTTCGGCTCCTATATATATAACACACACATATATATATATATATATACGTACATATATGCACACAGCACGTAATAACAAGCAATTCATAATTTTTCACTTAATAGTTTACGTACACACATGTTACATCGAAAGGTTATCCGGGAAAATCCGAAGTGTCACATTATCCCCAAGTTTTAGGAACTTTCGTCCCGAAAGTTAAGGCAGCCACTGTCAAGCTAGCGTAAGTGAAAGCGTTTCAACGGGGTGTCACATCATCCCCCCGTTAGTTTGGAATTTCGTCCCGAAATTCGGTTGTAGCTTCAGTGCTGGGGTTTTCGTTTGGGAACAACTGGGGATTCTTGTGCTTCATCTGGTCTTCCCGCTCCCAGGTATACTCTGGGCCGCGTCGCGAGTTCCAACGGACTCGTATAAGAGGTATCTGGCTACGTTTGAGGGTTTTGATCTCTCGATCAGTGATTTCAATCGGTTCCTCAGTAAAGTGTAGCTGTTCATCAATAGTTAGTTCCTTGAAAGGAATCACAAGTGTTTCATCCGACAAACACTTCTTCAGGTTAGATACGTGAAATACGTTGTGTACCGCACTCAGTTCTTCAGGCAGGTTCAATCTATAAGCAACCTTACCGATTTTCTCGGTAATTTCGAATGGTCCGATATATCGCGGATTAAGCTTGCCCCGTTTACCAAAGCGAACCACACCCTTCCAGGGTGAGACTTTAAGTAGAACCCGGTCACCGACCTGGAATTCCAATGGTTTCCTACGCTTATCAGCGTAACTCTTCTGACGGTCACGAGCTGCCGCCATGCGTTGTCTGATCTGGGCAATCTTTTCCGTTGTGTCCATCACCATTTATGGGCCCGTGATTTGACTATCACCAACTTCCGCCCAGCAGAGAGGTGATCGGCATTTACGACCGTATAATGCCTCGAAAGGTGCTGCCTGAATACTAGTGTGGTAGCTGTTGTTGTAGGAGAACTCTACTAGCGGTAGATGCTTCTCCCAGTTCTTGCCAAAATCGATCACACACGCTCTAAGCATGTCTTCTAGAGTCTGGATGGTGCGTTCGGACTGTCCATCCGTTTGCGGGTGATAAGCGGTGCTCATGTCCAAACGTGAGCCAAAGGATTTGTGCATAGCTTGCCACAATTCTGAAGTAAAACGAGCGTCTCGGTCGGAAATAATTGAGGTTGGCACTCCGTGCCTCGAAACTACTTCCTTTAAGTAAATCTCCGCCAAGGTAGAAAACTTGTCCGTTTCCTTAATAGCCAAAAAGTGCGCGGACTTGGTCAATCGATCTACTATTACCCAAATAGTATCATTTCCGCGTTGAGACCTAGGTAGCCCTGTAACGAAATCCATGGAAATTTGCTCCCATTTCCATTTCGGGATTTCTGGTTGTTGGAGTAGGCCTGCCGGCTTCTGGTATTCTGTCTTGACTCTTGCGCAAGTCAAACATTTGCTGACGTATGTTGCTATGTGGGCCTTCATACCAGGCCACCAATATGTAGTCTTCAAGTCGTGGTACATCTTGTCCGAGCCAGGATGTACGGAGTAGCGGGACTTGTGGGCTTCATCCATCACGAGTTCACGTAAATCTCCATAGAGTGGAACCCAAATGCGCCCTGTTACATAGTAAGCGCCATCTTCTTTCTGTTCTAGTTGCTGTCTCGATCCTCGCAGAGACTCAGCCCTGATGTTTTCCGGTTTCAATGCTTCAACTTGAGCATTTCGGATTTGGGTAGGGAGGTTAGACTGGATGGTAAGTTGCAATGCTCGCACGCGCTTTGGTATAGTGTCCTTTCGACTGAGGGCGTCTGCCACGACATTGGCCTTGCCCGGATGGTATTTGATGGCGCATTCGTAGTCGTTCAAGAGTTCGACCCATCGACGTTGTCGCATGTTTAATTCCTTTTGCCTAAAGATATGCTCGAGACTCCTGTGATCGGTGTAAATAGTGCACTTGGTACCGTACAGGTAATGTCTCCATATCTTAAGAGCAAAAATCACTGCTCCCAGTTCCAAATCATGCGTAGTGTAGTTTCTTTCGTGTGTCTTGAGTTGTCGTGAGGCGTAGGCAATAACTTTCTCGCGTTGCATCAACACGCAACCGAGCCCATGAATAGACGCATCGCAGTAAACCACAAAGTCGTCAGTGCCTTCAGGCAACGAGAGAATAGGAGCGCTACAGAGGTTCTCCTTTAGCCTTTGAAAGGCCGACTCCTGAGCTTCATTCCACTTGTAGGCGACGCCTTTCTGAGTGAGTATAGTGAGGGGTTGTGCAATCTTTGAGAATCCCTGAATGAATCTGCGGTAGTAGCCTGCCAAACCCAAGAATTGGCGAACTTCAGTGGGAGTCTTAGGCGTAGGCCAGTTCTTTATCGATTCGATCTTAGCTGGGTCAACATGAATTCCGTTCTTATTAACTACATGGCCGAGGAAATGGACTTCTCGAAGCCAGAAGTCACATTTAGAGAATTTGGCGTACAGCTGCTCGTTGCGAAGGAGTTCCAGGATAAGGCGTAGGTGTTGTTCATGCTCCTCTTGACTTTTCGAATAAATCAGGATGTCGTCGATAAACACAATCACGAATTTGTCGAGGTAAGGCTTACATACGCGGTTCATAAGATCCATGAACACTGCCGGCGCGTTGGTCATTCCGAAAGGCATAACGAGAAATTCATAGTGACCATAACGGGTCCTAAACGCAGTCTTGGAAATATCTTCGTCACGTACTCTCAGCTGGTGATAACCTGATCGTAGGTCAATCTTAGAATAGTAGCTCGATCCTTGCAGCTGATCGAATAGGTCGTCGATGCGCGGGAGAGGGTAACGATTCTTGATGGTAACCTTGTTCAGCTCACAATACTCGATGCACATTCGGAACGTGCCATCCTTCTTTTTGACAAAGAGTACTGGGGCTCCCCAGGGTGATGAACTAGGACGGATAAATCCTTTATCCAATAGTTCCTGTAATTGCGTAGAGAGTTCCTTCAGTTCTGCAGGGGCTAGACGGTACGGTGCACGAGCTATGGGTGCTGCTCCGGGAGCTAGCTCGATTTGGAATTCGACCTGACGGTGGGGAGGGAGTCCGGGTAGTTCCTCAGGAAATACCTCGGGATAGTCACGTACGACAGGAAAATCTTCAATCCTCTTTTCCTTTTCGTGGGTGTTGGTGACGAGTGCTAGGATAGCGGTGTGCCCTTTCTGCAAACACTTCTGGGCTTTTAAAAGCGAGATAATGCCTGTGACTTCTCCACCTTTGTTGCCTTGGACGATGAGGGGTTGGCCAGATCGGCGAGGTATACGAACTGCTTTCTCTTGACAGAGGATCTCAGCGCGATGTTTGGATAACCAATCCATACCAATGACGACGTCGAAGCTTCCAAGTTTGACAGGGAAAAGATCGATACTAAACGTGTGGCCAGACAATTCTAGTGTGCAGTCGTGGATCATGTGCGTGGCCTCGATGTTCCTACCATTAGCTATCTCGACGATGTGCTTAGAACTTAATAATGCAGGCGAATGCTTAAGTTTCTTACTAACGCGGAGGGATACATAACTGGCATCGGCACCGGAATCAAATAACACAGAAACATAACGATCATCAAGTAGGAACTTACCCGCCACAACGTTGGGATCGTTCCTTGCTTCACCAGCTCCAATCACGAAAGCTCTTCCCCTTGCACCATTCCCAGCATTGTTGTTTTGCTCATTGTTCCCAGCTCCCTGATTGTTGTTGCGATTCTGATTCAGTTCAGGGCAATCCTTTCGCATGTGCCCTGTTGCCCCACATTTAAAACATGCCCGGTTGTTTCCCTGCTGCTGTTGTTGTTGAGGTTGTTGCTGATTCTGCCTTGCTGGGAACTGACTCCTACAATCCTTGGCTTCGTGCCCCATCTTGTGGCATCGCTGACACTGACCCTTGTTACATGCCCCATTGTGGTGCCTGTTACACTTGTTGCACTTAGGGTAGCTTCCCCGGTAGCCACCCTGTTGCTGAGTGCCCTTGTTGTTGTCAGTTTTCCTTTGCTGAGCTGGGGCCTGAGTAGAGTTAGCATCCTTACCCTGATTTCCATCCCACTTTCGTTTACCATCACTAGAAGTTCCTTCCGCAGCACTGATCCTTTTGGGCAACCTGCCCTCCTCCACAGCCTGGTTGGTGAGTTTGTGGGCAAGACGAACCACGGGCTGTATAGCAGTGAGGTTGGCCGAGGTTACGTGGCTCCTGATTTCTGGGACTAAGCCCTTGATGTACAATTCGATCCTTCGGTACATGGGTCGGGACATGTTTGGACAAAGAGCAGCATAGTCGTTGGACAGCTTGGTGTAGGTCTCAATCTCTGACCCAACCATCTTGAGTTCATAGTACTCGTCCTCGAGTTTGTGGATGTCATCCCTGTGACAGTACTCTTCCTTGATCATATCCTTGAAATCTTCCCATACAGTAGCGTTTGCAGTCTCCAAACCAAGCATTTGAATTTGCGCCTTCCACCATGAAAGTGCGCTTCCCTCAAGAGTACCAGTAGCAAACTTCACCCAATTAGCAGGGGGACACTCGCAGACAGCGAAGACAGCTTCGACATTCTCGATCCAGTGCAGGAGACCTATGGCACCCTCAGTGCCACTGAATGGAAGAGGCTTGCAATCCATGAAGGTCTTGAAGGTACAGACACGTGGTTGCACAGGCGCAGGCTGACCTGTTGTGAGGAGTGAAGCGAAATAGGTTTAGAGGCGAAAAGACGATGCGGCGGTAGGATCTAAACATCCTAAAACAACGAGCTTACCTATAGGGTGAGCTGCGAAAGCTGCAGCCACCGTGTTGAGCAGGTTAGTGAACTGAGCCTGAGTCATGTTGACGTTTCCTCGTCCGCGTCCACTCATTGTCTTCATAACCAGAAAACATAGTATGAGTGTGGTGTCGTAACATAGCGAGAATGAGATAGAAGAGAGAAGGAGTATCTATCTAATCAGGCAAACTAGTACGTATAGTAAAGCAGAAAGCATAAGACAACAAGCAAGTAAATATGGGTCCGAGCTATGAGGTCAGATAAGTCGAGCCTTGCGCTTGGAGTGTAGTGTCGTCACGAGTCACAGGTTATAGTCTGGTTTTTCTCAAAAAGATTTTTCCCCTTTTTAAAACCAAGTTCACTATAACCAATGGCTCTGATACCAATCTGTCACACCCCCAAATTCCACCTGCGGATAACACCCGCTTCGAGGGCGTGACTGACCAGGATCCAGCCACCAATCATACTGAATAATTAAATTGATAACAAAAAGTAATACTTACTAACCATAAGATTAGCAAATATCCAGTTCAGAGTTTTAAGGTTTCAAGTTCAAACAGTAATAAGTAGCGGAAGCATAATCAAACAGTTTTAATCAATGTTCTTAAGGTAAGCATAATAAATGCCCAACACACGGGCAGACGACCACTACACATCCCAAGCAGCTGCTCCAGTCACTGGCCACCTGCAAAGCATGCAGTAAGGGGGTCAACAATAATGCTGAGTGAGTTCACTAGTTGTTCAGTTTTAATTACCAAAAACTTGTTTCACCAGTTAATTTATCTGTTTATACATGCCATGGGGAGCTACCCCAAAAGTAAGCGACTAAACTGTTTTTCCAATACCGAACACTAGGTAACCGTTTGCGTTTCCGCAGGATGCCCCGATGTCAATGTTCTATCATCATTGACGGATGCCTGAGTACATTAGTTCACGACCGATCCCATACCATGGCACGGTGTGAGGTTGGTAAAACCTAAATAGCGCTATCAACTAATAACCCGTTCGCCTGGCCCCGGCGACTAATCGGTATTATGTAGTAGGGACTTGAGTGATAGAGTTTCGTTTAGTGCCGTTTGGTTGCATTCCGTATAAACAGTAATTAACTAAAAGGTTTCCCAATACAAGGGAAGGAAAAGTGAGTTTGTTCCCAGTAACTAGGGAAGGAATGTAAATGGTATCCCCTTTACAAGGGGATAGGGTTGTTTTAGTCTCGTGTCCCAAACCACCGGGACGCATGCTTTTAAGTTGTGAACTCACCTTGGGTTGCTCGGTAGATTATTTTACCCGGTCAAGTAAGTTGGTCACCACGTCCTAGCATGGTTACCAAGTATGGGTCAAGTTGGGTACAAATAAGCACATAGCGAACACGTATAACATGCGTAACAACAAACAGTTGGGTTATCGGGCCAGTCCTAAACATACAATCAGCAGCAACAACACATAGTCCAGTCAACAGAAAGCCCAACAGTCAAGGCCCAATAACACCAAAATAGCCCAGTCGAGACAAGGGTGGTTGCGACTCGCAACCGAGATTACGACTCGCAACCGAGGTCTCGGTTCATCACGTTTTGGTTACGAGTCGCAATCAGAGGTTACGACTCGCAACTAGCGGTTCCGACTTAGCAGCAGTGGTTACGACTCGCAACCGGATTCGATACGCGTTGATTGCGACTCGCAACCGGGAGATCTCGACAAAACTTGGTGTGGTCTCGAGTCGCAACCAAAGGTTACGACTCGCAACCGTGATTACGTGCACAACAAACCTTCTAGAACCTGCAATGTACTGACCAATAGAATTGCATTTTCATGCAAATTGTGTACTATATCCACTAACATGTTTTCTTGTCTATTTTGCAATCAAAACAGATTAAAACAAGCATATTCAAAATATTTCATGGCATTCAAACTGTTCATCATAATATTCATAATATTCATCTTTTAAGCACAAAACCATAAGTTCTTTATAAGGAAATATTAAGATCAAAGAACACATATTTAACACAATCTGTTTTAACATAATTGAGCATAATCGGTATCATTATTCTCGGTTCCTAGTCTAGCATGTTTCATCATTAATCAAAACTCATGAGATCAAGCAAATCATGCATATCATTCGGTCAAAATCATCCAAACAAGCATCTAGCATTAACCGAATAACAAAACCATTTAACACAAAATCGGATCATTTTCATTAAGACACAAAATCATTTCAAGCAACCACTTTTATCATCAAACAAGCATTTTATAGAAACAACATCAACAATCAAGCACTATCAAGCATTTTAGTAATAAGACAAACAAGCAAAACAACTATAAAGATATTCATGCTAACCGGTTGGAAGTAGGGGTACAAGGAATCAATGAACCAAGCTCCAAATGATGATCTCGAGCTAGAATCCGAGAGTGATCTTGTTATTGGTTGATCCGAGAGGGAAAAGGAGAGGGGAGGGAGGTGATTCTTTGTGAGGGTTTTAGGGTTTTAGTGAGAGAGATGAGAGGAGAGTATGAGAGAAAATGTTGCAAAAATGGTAGAATGGTGAGGGTTGGCCGGTATATATATCGAGTGGGTTGAGGATGGGCTTTGGCCCTAACCGGCCCAATTTACTGTTCACTCGAGACCATCCCGGGTCTCGAGTCGGGTTTCGGCTCCTATATATATAACACACACACACACACACACATATATATATATATCTATACGTACATATATGCACACAGCACGTAATAACAAGCAATTCATAATTTTTCACTTAATAGTTTACGTACACACATGTTACATCGAAAGGTTATCCGGGAAAATCCGAAGTGTCACATTATCCGCAAGTTTTAGGAACTTTCGTCCCGAAAGTTAAGGCAGCCACTGTCAAGCTAGCGTAAGTGAAAGCGTTTCAACGGGGTGTCACAGGAGCGCACCTTAGATCTTTTAGCGGTTAACTATAAGGACCAAAAGTTATACTATTAAGGTACGGATCTTTAATGTCTATTGGCTGCATATACCTACCTTAGTTACGGATTAGTGGTCAGTGTGTATTCAGATTTGCAGTTTGTTTTTTGTTATCCGAGTCAGGTTAAGTATCGATTTAAGGCAAAGTAAACGTCATGGAACAAGAAGGTGCCAGCATCATAGTTATGAAGGTGTGTAAAGGTTATCTAGCAGGTTTGTTAGACCTACTGTGCCTGGTTACAGTGTCAAGTATTATAGTTAGCACCCATAAAACGAATACTAGGACACAATTGGCGTGGCGTGACGATAATGGGTGTCAGTTGCAAAGGTAAGTCATATCATCATTTTTTATCATTTTCTTTATTTCCACATCTAATTAATCATTTAAAATACCAATCTCTATTTATCTTCTGATTACTATATATAGAAAATGAAGAAGATTGTTTACCTGTGGAAAAGATCTTTCACGTTCGGCTTAAAGTAGCTCGTGTGTAATTAAAGAAGAAACTAACCC
Source organism: Helianthus annuus (assembly GCF_002127325.2). Taxonomy (NCBI): domain Eukaryota; kingdom Viridiplantae; phylum Streptophyta; class Magnoliopsida; order Asterales; family Asteraceae; genus Helianthus; species Helianthus annuus. The sequence goes on from NC_035435.2 coordinate 118,485,361, forward strand.
AGAAAAGCATCTTCGTCATACGACAGCTAGAACTTTTTTGCTTAGGTAGTAATACTGCTTTAATTATCTATAACAGTTTACAAATACCCTCTTTTTAATATTGTCAGGGCCATGAATTGTGTAACCACATACCAGCTCAGAAGGGCAAGTCACAGAACAGAGGCATGCAGGCAAGCAAGAGCTTCAATCTTAAATGTTTGTTGATTGCATACACATGTAAATTACAAATTAGTGGTAGGTGTTTTCATATTTGCCATTTGGTAAACTGGTGCAAGATATGTACCCAAACAAGTCTTTTTTATTTTGTGCTAAACCAGGTCAACCCATTGACCTCTCTTACAGGCCGATTGATTTTGAATTTCGTTAAGGACATAATGTAACCTAACGAATCGTCATCATCATAAAGTTTACTTCGCCCGCCGCAACGCGGCGGGATATATCCTAGTTAAAAGTAAATGATATCATGTCATATATCTAAATCTACATAATTATTAATGAATTAAAATCCATATTAAATGTTAAATGGGTTACAAATATGTGTAACACATAGCTTGAATTATTATTTATGTAAAATACTAGTCTAAGTTCCCGTGTGTTACACGGGTGGCTAAACAGGAAAACTAAGTCCTTTAAATCTGTAAAGTAAAAATTGTAATATTATATATGTTGAATTATTAACGAAAATGTTAGAGAGTGCAAGAAATAATTGAAATACATGAATACGACAAAAAAATCACAACTCATTGAAGATTTCTTTATAAACAACTCGTTGAATTATTAACCATGTTGTGTTTTAATACTATTTATAATGTGTTATTGAACAACTTGTAGATTCAAAAACAGTTTTATAAAAAAAACTTTAAAGAATATAAAGGTGTGTGTATGCATAAGCAGTTTAAAACATAATATTAAACTATTGGTCTAAGTACCCTTGTGTTACACGGGTTACTCAAAGTAAATTATGTCATTTAACAGACATTGATAAAGCGATATACAACAGGCCATAGGTGAAAACTAATTATTTATCTTTTTTATGAGAATAATCATGTTAACTCAATATATAAAAAGAGAAAAAGGATTGTATAAAGTAAATGCTTCTTGTAATTGAGATTACATACATGTAATAATAATGAAAAATTAAAAGTTGCTATTATAGTACACAACAAAATTTCAAAGTGTTTTATAAGGGGAAAAACTTGGTTGTTAAAAAAAGAAATTCCAATTATTAAAAGTTCAATATTATTACTATTATTATTACTGCGTTATAGATCAAGCATACGCACTCTTAATGGAATATGATCCCAACCAAAAACATATTTCTCATACAAGGCTTGAAAAAAAAGCCGATAAGAAGAACAAAAGACACTGCAAAATAAATAGAACTCCAAATATAAGTACAAATATTATAATTTTTTTTGCAAGGCTGTTTGTCTTTATTTAACCAAAAAAATGGAAACTTGGGGAGACCCAGCAAGCAAGCAACTGAGACTCGCCCCAAGCTACATACAGCAAAAAGAAAAAAACTAAGGTACCGAAAAAACAACATAACAAAAGTCAAACTTCTAAGCTAAACTCTCCATTATTGAATTGAGAACTTTGTATGGTTCACTAGCCACATCAATGTCGAGTCCTTAATATCGTCCAACACCTTTTAAGTGACACCAGCTTCCCATTAAGGACTCTCATTTCCGGAAGACACAATCCAAAAGCAGGTATAAACTATAGTCAGAACGATCTTTATTCTATTTGCAGAGCAACCCCATTCATTAAAAAATTAAAGCACATAACTCACCTCCATGTTCGGCCAAAGGGATGGATTTTAATCCAAAAGAAAATCCGACTCCAAACAGAATTGGCAAACTGGAAAGTGATCAGAATATAGTTGGCGTCCAAATAAGTTATAATTTGTAGTATAAATATGTTCTAAATAGTATACTAATATTTGTGACAAAAAAAAGGATAATCGATTACTCTGCATATACGTGAGACTTGACAAAGATTGACTTTTACTCCCAGTAGATCCAAATTATCGATGCCTAATTAACCAATACTTGATCTGCTGAATAAATTACAGCATTTCACATATACAAAATACATAAGGTGGTTCATGAAAAGTAACTATTACCATCAAGGGTTGGGGAGTACTCAATAGGACCAACATCCGAAGCTGACTCGTTATAATGGCGCATTACTTGAAGAAGGATCTGTTGATCAATCATTCGGAAAATGTACATCAAATTGTAACTTACTAACTAAAATGCTTGTATAACAATACAAGAGATAAGGATGAGCATGGTACCGGACGCGGGTACCGCCAACGTACCGGTACAGTACCGGTATTTACCTATAAATCAACCAAAATACCGGTTCAGTACCGGAACTAAAAAAATGGGGAAAATGGGTATCGGTACCAATACCAAATATAACCGGTATGGTACTGATACCCGGTATTAAATGCTCATCGCTAAGAGCATTCAAATCCATTCCATTATATTTTCACCCTAAATTACACTAAAACACTACATTTTCTCTCTCCTTTTCAATTAGATAATATTTTTTTATATCTTTATCATTATCTTTTCTCTCTCCTTCACTCACAACCACTTCCAAAATATATTAAAAAATTATAGGGGGTGACAGTCTCCCTCTAAATATACATATGAACAGTAACATTTTCTCTCTCCCCCACTCACAACCACTTTTTATACTATTTATATTATAAAAACACCACTCACACCATTTGGTGGAATGGATGTGAATGCTCTAATAAGGGAAAAATCAAACTAATAATTTGTTAATAGACGCGTTCTACTCAACAACATTTAACTGCTCATCTCTAATAAGGGAAAAAATAAAACTAATAATTTGTTAATAGACGTGTCCTACTCAACAAGATTTAATCTATCAAAGTTGTGCATATCTCATAGTTTACCAATCAAGAATAGCTGTAGCTGAAAACAATAATCAACCCATAGAGTTCGATGCACAAGCCTTGTCACCTGCGTGTAAGGAAAGTTTTTAGATGGACCAGTCTTATCCAAATTTAATTACTCACAAACAACTGACAAATTAGACTATAGACATTGTTACAAAAGGAAATTCAAAACCAAACTTCGACACATAAGCTCAAGAATATTAATAGTATTATAACAGGTGAATTAAAGACCTTTTGATACCAGCATGTAAAACCTCAGTAGAGTGATGCACATTAATATTAAAACCATCGACATTAGCAATCTTTGACAGGTCGAAAGAAAAATAGAAAAAAATGCAATCAACTAACCTTAAGCTCGTGACAACACGTACCTACATTAACAATCCACACACTTAAAACCATAAACAACAAATGATAACCAAACAGAACATAAGGTTGCAAATATTAACTCGAAAGTCCAAACCAAGCATCTAAATATAACACTTAAGGAAATTTGAGTCTGTTGGTAGAGAATAAAAACCTCATTGCTTCATCATAAGCATCTGTTGATACTTTATTTTCTGAGGTAGACACCACAGAACGAAATGGAACTATCGATGGTTGGAGATGGTGATTGGCAGAACTGAAGGGTGAGGACAATGGATAAAGGTGGTAGGTGGTGACGAAATGAAGGATGACAGAGTTAAGAGCAACTTTCTGGTAACAAAACTAAACACATGAGCTATAAAGACCAAATGCACATGTTAAGCAACCATACATTTACTGCCACATCACCACACCACTTCCAGGCACTTTTTTCACTAAACGCTCACTATGGTTTCATTACCCACTGGTCACTACTTTATCACCCTCTTTCCAAAGTCAGGTGTTGCAGTACAAAATGTTTTATCAGCACGGATACATCAACCTACATACCTTGCCAAGCCGCTCGAATTAATTGTAGACGAATCTAAAGTCACATTTTTTCCATAATTCTGGGTCTGGTGTAACACTCAATATCATAAGAATCATAATCACCTCCGACAATATTTAACTTACTACTTGCTCAACCACCAGGCTGGGCTTTGACATAGGCCATCCATGTGCAGCAAATACAAAATATCAGCACATGAGTTGTTCATGTCATACACTGTAAATTGTATTAAACACGCTACAAAATTTGAAGTTCTACAACTTTAAGAAAAAAATGTCTCAAGTCAACTTAACCCATGCCAAAAAGTTATAAGTTCTTCCTCATTCAGGTGTTCTTACCACTCTAATATCAAATGAACTAAACACTAATTAGTATCCATCTAAAGAAATACATATCACATACTAACCTTCATATGTTACGAAGTCTAAAAAGGTCTATCCATTATTATCCGTTTTCTCAAATGCAGTTCCAACTTCTAACATACATGTATACATGACTACAACATGAAAAAAGGCTCTGAATAAAATGGCCAACAATTATAAGATATATTTGCAATGCGATCATCTAACATGCATATTGTATTAAAAAAAAAGTTAACAATCTATTAGGAAAGAACCCATGTTCTTGCCCTAAATTACTGATGCAAACTAAATATTAGTGCAAGTGCATCGTTCACTCCATCACCAATCATACATATATGCTTTCATGCTTCTAATCGTTTTACAGTTTCCTGTTTATGCTATATATCATATCCACAAATATAATACCAATTCAACTAATTGATAACCAAAAAGGTATACGTTACGTTAATGATGATCTTTATCTTGTTAATTACGAAGTTGTTAGAAATTAAAAGAGAAAAACAAATAAAAGAAGTTGAAATTAGTATAAATGAGAGGATTACCATAAAAATAGAGCCCTTATTTTCTTATTATCTTTGCCACAAAACCAGTAGAGATTGGATTTTGACCCGTTACCTGACCCAGCCATTTAGCCACAGCGGTATACCTGTTATGACCACATTACACAACCCACCTATGTTACCACTCATATTTATAATTTAGAGAATGAAAAATCAAAGCCAAATGACTATCCAATCCCAATTTCTCATCTTACAATTATCACTTCACACCAAATTGATCTACAATTATATGGTGGTAAGTAAACGATAATAATCAATATCAAATTACATTGAACCTAAGTCTATCAAGATCTATCATGTATGCAAAGTGAACCTGTAAAAGCAAACCATGGTAATCAGATACGCTTAGGTTTTCCTATTAGTAAAGTTGGGAAGTCAAGATAATGCCTTACCGGAACTGATTTCGAGCCTTGAACCATGAGCTTTGTATCACTGTGAGTGATCTTTATTTGTGTGAGACTGCATTGTTAAACAAAATTTTAATTAAATACATAATTATGCAAATATTCTTATAAATATGTGTATACAAATAAACTAATAAGACAATAGTGATCAGATTGTTTAGTGGGTTGAACTTTTTATGATTGAACTTGTTTCTTACTCTATTTGGCCAGTTTATCAATAGCGCATAACATGAACAGACTTTTTTTTAATACATGAGTTGAGATAGCGATTAATTTTAAAATAAATTTTACATAACTAAAGTTAAAAAAACTCACAGATTAATAAGAAGTTTCTTCACTGCCACTGGATTCCAAATTACCAATCTCCCATGATATACAACTCCATCTCCACTCTCTGCAATAGCATTCTCTTTTGAAAACCGATTTATTGCAAGTTCAAGATCGCGTAAAGTTAACCAATGACCCCAACCCACATGCGAATACTCAGGCAAACTCACAAAAGGAGAAGGTGCATTAATCAGATCAGAAGCTGAAGACGATGGGTTATACAAATGGATATTATTCATTAATTTGAAAACTAAAAATAGTTTCAAAAGAGTTAACTTTTATTAGAATATGATTATTCTCAATTGAATAAAAAAAATCTGATAAAAATATGTAATAACTAATAAAAACATGTTACAAAAACTGTTTTAGAAGATTATAAATACAAAGATTTTTACCTGAGTGTGAGCCTGGACCCTGATAACGGTTGCATTTTTCTTCATTTTCTCCAGCTGGGATTGATTATCCTTTTCTCCCTCATCGGATTCAAACTTCTTCCATTGTTTAGTGAATGCCTTCTTCTTGGACTTGCACCGGTTCTTGTAAAGTATCCTCTTCACATCTTTGCTCCTCTTCACATTTTCGCTCAGATGCTGGGCCAAATAGTGTTCAAAGTTCAAAGCCCATGTGGCGTCTTGACATAGGCCAGCATACCGACGACTACCATTGGATGTGTCTCAATGACGGTCACAACCTCACATGTTTCTTTCTTATGAAGCTCACGTATAAAAACCCATCATAAGCATTTAAAAAAAAAATATTGTAACACAACTAAAAAAAGTTTCTAAACATTGAAAAAGGCTTATTGGTCAGTAATGTTTCTAAAAATTGAAAAAGTCTTATTGATCAGTAATGTTTCTAAACATTGAAAAAGGCTTACTGAAGAAAGACTTTGAGGTTGCAAATTCAACCAAGTTACCCAACCCGCCCAACTTTCCATCAAATTAATGAACTAAGTAATTTTTATAATTGAACGAAATATGTAACATAATATTATTTTTCTTTAATTCTGAAGATTAAAACAAACAATAACTGACCCCAAAACCTCCTGAGAAAAAAATGTGAGATTAATAGACAGCACAGTTGATCTGCTTAAGCTCGATGATGTTCGAGAGGATTAGGCACTCGCGAATGAGTTGTTGTGTCCGGTGTGAGTTCAGTTTTGGGCAATCATGGTACAATATTTCCAAAGCTTCGACTTATTCCGGTGTGTACCAAACATAGTTTCGATTTGTATCATGGAAGTTACTACCATTCTTATTTCGCCTACCGGAAATCACAGAACAACTAAGAAGACCAAAAAAGGCAGAATAGCGCACCCGAACTCCGGCAATGATCATCGCTGTCCCTCGCCAGCTGGTGTGGCCGACATTCATCGCCGGACATGTTCCATCACCGAAAATATTGATTCTGATCAGTAACTACATATCACTTATATAGAAATCACCTAATTCCACTAAGATATGTTGTTTGAACATCATAACTAATAAATAATTATAGAAAAAAATACCAGTGGCATATTTGTCTGTGGGCGCAAAATAATGCCTCTTCCTACCAGATTTCTAGTGACCAGAGCTCTCATTAGTCATTTCATCATCAAAACCCCTGCGATGATAATTTCACTAAAAATTTAGTCCTGGAAACAAACAATAATCACACTGCACACTACAAATAAGATTTCTAGATACAAAAGTTCAATAATCACATGAAAACTAATAAAATGAAAACAGTTCAATAATCACTATTGCAACCTAAATTTTGAGCATAAAAAAGAAAGAAAGCTTAGTGCTTGCATCAGATCAACAATTCAGTCTATGATGGATCTGATACTACTGATCTAATGTTGTTAGACCATCGCCGTCCCTAGAAGCGGTTGTTTCATAATCATCGCCACCACAAAACCCTACCCACTACTCGTTGTTAGACCATCCCCGTTCTTAGACTCACCAAGAACTTTTTTAGTCATCACGGACGGCTGAACAAAGAGAAATAGATGAAGATTTCACACTAATGAAAAAGAAACTGATATAAATCCTACACTCACAATTAATTTCACAACTCCCACAAATCTATATGCATATCAATGATTAGTTCCACATATCTATACATACATATATACATGGACAAAATGAAAAAAACGAACAGAAAAATATTGTAGAATCAAAGAATTTTAAGAGTAAACATACATGGAGCATATTCGACTGGTTTTGAATTAGGGTTTCTGAGAATTGCCTGGATGAGAATCGGACAAAGACGCCATCTGAACTGAAGTAATCAGAAAATATGCAATTGAAGATTTCAAATGAATATGAGAATCGGCCGATGCTCTAATCGGATTACATCATAAATATCAAAGAAAACATACCTAGATGAGAGTTCGAATGATTGAGTTTTAGGGATTTCTGAAGTGGGTATGGCCAAGTACAATCGCTAAAGATGAAGCCGTAGATGAGATTTAGGGTTTGTAAAATTGAATGTGGGTGAAAGATGATAGCCTGCAGAAATCAATTTGATTAGGTTTTGAGATTTAAAGAGAAATCAATTTGTCTTCAATTGATTGAGAGAATTGATTAGGTTACCAAATTGAAGAAAAGCGTATATAAGA